>NW_026264851.1:1059705-1094149 GCF_000817695.3 Arachis duranensis
TGGGAAAAAGGGGGAAGGAGAAAGGGGGAAGGGGGAAGGTAGCCGCCGCAGCAGCTCCACACTGTCGCTGCTCCTCCACGCCGCAACCCTCCACAGCGCCGCATACAAGAGAGGAACGAAGCCCTCCACAGTGCCGCGACCACCACAGCGCCCTCCTCGTGGCGATTTGTACTCCGCCAAATCTGCATCGCCGTTCACCGCCGTAGCCCCTCCCTCCACCACCACCGCAACCCTTTTCCTCTGTTTCAATTTTTTATTCCTTTTTCTTTAATTTTTCAGATTCAAAGGATTCCATTGTTGTTGTTGTTGATGTTGCTTCTGGTTGTTTTTGTTTATTCCTTTTATTTCATTGTTGTTGTTGATGCTTTGGTTGCTTTTGATTCTGCCTGTTTTTGCTTCTGCCTGCGTTTGCGCTTTTACTTCTGTTTCTGGTTGAGGAAGAAGAGGGGAAAGAGGAGTATTTTTGTCCGAATGACCATTTTAAAATAAACTGAAACCTTGGGGACCATTTTGTAGCAAAAAAAAAGGTTGGGGACGAAATAAATTTTCGACCTCTACGTTAGGGACCAAAATCGTTCTTATCCCTATTTAAAATAACAAAAAAATTATTTATAAGGATCTTTTTTTATTTTTAACATGATTAAATATTATTTTTTATATATATATTTTTAAACAATTATTTTACTTAATTGTCAAATCTACTTATTATAATTTTTATAGTATAAATAAATTTTTTAACCAAAATAATTACAGTATATTAATACATAGATAATATATTTTTATATCTTAAACAATTTTAAAAAAATTACTAATAATTTAAGTTGTATTTAATTAGAAGAAGATTTTGGGTGAGGATGATTGAGTTTATCTTGCATGGCTATAGAGTATAGACCGAAGCTATGAATCATGTGTGATGTGAGACAAATTCTAATTCCTAAAAAGTGTTTATATGTATATATTCGGGGCGGGTATACTCTAAACCCGTCCATACCCTGTCTTGAGCAAAATCTGCCCCGACTTTGGTCAAGTTATTACCCTTTTCATTCGGGTATGGACGGGTTGGGTACCTGCGTATTCGAAAACTCCTGCCAAGTCTAACCACGTATTGATACTCTATTTATTAAGGGTTTATCGCTAGCCAATGAATTGCTATATACACAAGGCGAGATTCTAACTCCTAATAGTTGTTTAAGCGGACGAGTGAGATGATCACTTAACAAACTCAAATTGATTAAGATAAATACTAATTATTTTTAATATTTTAATATTAAAAATTTTGAGAGTTTGATTTTAATTATAACTTTATAAAATATTTATAATAATAATTACTATATATATTATTTAATTTTTAATAAAATTTTTAATATAATTTTATGTATTATCCCGTACAAGATACGGTAACATACACTAGTAAAAATAAAAAATTAATAAAGACTCAGCAACAACATGACAGGAGTTATGCGATTTTTGTGTGAAGAAGTCGAGAAGAAGAAGATTTTTGGTGAGGATGATTGAGTTTATCTTGCATGGCTATAGAGTATAGACTGAAGCTATGAATCATGTGTGATGTGAGGCAAATCCTAATTCCTAAAAAGTGTTTATATGTATATATTCGGGGTGGGTATACTCTAAATCCGACCAAACCCTATCTTGAACAAAATTTGCCCCAACTCGGGACAAGTTATTACCCTTTTCATCCGGGTATGGACGGGTCGGGTACCTGTATATTCGAAAACTCCTGCCAAGTCTAACCACGTATTGATACTCCATTTATCAAGGGTTTACCGCTAGCTAATGGATTGCTATATACGCAAGGCGAGATTCTAACTCCTAATAGTTGTTTAAGCGGACGAGTGAGATGATCACTTAACAAACTCAAATTGATTAAGACAAATACTAATTATTTTTAATATTTTAATATTAAAAATTTTGAGAGTTCGATTTTAATTATAACTTTATAAAATATTTATAATAATAATTATTATATATATTATTTAATTTTTTAATAAAATTTTTAATATAATTTTATGTATTATCCCGTATAAGGTACAGGAACATACACTAGTTTCTTGTTAAAAACACATGTTTTTTTATGAAAAAAAAATGTGTATAATCAATCATATAATTATTTTTTTATAATAGCATACTTATATATTACAAAATTTACCAATGTTAAATTATTAAAAAAATTATATAATTAAAACTAAAATCTTAAAAATTTTTTTAAAAGTACTTGTATTTAAGCGATATATGAAAAAATAGAATTGAAATTAGTATATCAAAGATATTAAAATTTTAAATTTAAAAAAAAATAAGAAAAAATTGGTAAATGGACTAGTTTGGTGCACGACATTCAATTTCAAGGGTTAAAATGAGTCACTTAATGCAAAGTAAGGGACTAATTTGGTGCATATACAACGATGACATAATGGATGATATGTGGACGAATACGGTTGCGACGCGTGACACAAACGAACACGTGGCCAAATAACATGATGACACGTGGCACAACCATCCACGTCAGTATGCCACATGTCACTGGTCACCACATCATACCATTACACGTGGCCAAATCATGAAGTGACACGTGTCACTTACAGTCCACGTTATCATGCCATGTCATCACGTCGTTAATAAAAAAATAAGTCAAGGACTAATATAGTGTATTTTTTTCAATCTCAAAGACGTAATTGATACAATTGAAATCTCAGAGACGATTTTAGTGCATAATACCAATCTTAAGAAATATTTTAGAGTTTAAATCGATAAAAAAAAGATTCGAAAACTCAAGAAGATGCTCATGTGCCCAAAACTTGAAGTTTCTTGTGTCAAGCAGCAATAACAACAATAATAAAGAGAAAGGATTTTAATGGAAAACGAAAATGATATTGATATATTTTTATAAAATTGATCATATTAATATTAAGTTAAAAAGGAATTTCGATTCAATTCATCCAATACATTATGAAACAATTTATTATATATTAATTGTATACTGATTTTGCGCATCCATGCCTTATATCTACGTTGTACCAAACAAATAATGTATAATATCTAATAAAATTAGCTATAAATTTGTAATAATTTAAAATGGCAATTAAAATTTTGGGAAAGTAATAATAAAATTGACCATTTTTTAGTCTGGTAATATCAACCATTGTCTCCGTGTCCCTTATCAAATATCTGTGGCCCCAATTTACAGTTGTTGCCCGATTGATTATTATTATTTTTCTACGAATTCAGAAATCAAATCAGGGCAAGATACAATAATTCAAGTATTCGTCATTTATAATTTCTTTCAAATAATTATTTATGTCCTAAAAAACTGTCATGTAAAATATACAAACGGTAAAAGACACATCACATTTAAAATTTGTATATATTTACATAATATTAATCACTCTTCTTTCTTAAAAATATTGGTCCGACAATAAAAAATAACGACCACTTTCGTGATCAACAATTACAAAGACATTATTTCTGTTTTAGTTACTAAATCGGTCAATGAAAAAATAACAACCGATTTTAGTAACCGATTTTATATTAGTTGTATTTAACGATCGACCTTCTCATAAGTTTTATAAACACGTGTGCTCTAATATATATGACCGAGGTGAGATTTGTCAAGCGAAGAACTTAGAACAATGTTATAAATATTTGAATAAAAAATTTGATCTCTAACATCTATTTTTAGAATATATATATCTAATTTTTTTCGTCTCATTTTTAAATCTTTTAAAGACTTATTTATTGTTAATAATTTTTGTAAATTTTTTTGTCAACAATATATATTTTTGAGTACTATTTTAGTAGTTTATTCTAGATATTTTTTTTTTTTTTGGTAAAGAATATAGATATTTAATTCAATCGTAATAAAAAAAAAAAACATCAAAGGCCCACAACTCTATACTTGAACGAGCAAGTCAATTTTTTGCCACTTACTCAAACCCAATTCCAACACAATAATGTCCTAGCATTACCAAGTTCAACAATCATTAGTACTTCTCATTAACAATATAAACTCCTATTCTCCAACATATATCACCGATGTGAGACTTACAAATAACAGTGATCAAGCGATTGGTCTTTTCAGCATTGACAATAGTACCGAAGAGCGAAACACACATTCCAGGAGTGCAAAAGCCACATATTGAAGCATGGAATCGTGCAACTCTTTTGTGAATTGGGTGGAGTCCATCTTTACTGTTTCCAATGCCTTCACTTGTTGTAATTGAACAGCCATGTATGCTGCAAAGTAATGTAAGGCAAGAACTCGCTGTAAAGTCTTCAATTCTATCAAGTATAGGATCATACTTGGAGATCAAAACCACACAAGCTCCACAACCACCTGTAAAAAACAACCATTTCAAAATACGAAGTTCCAAGTTGAAAAAAAAAAAGTCGTGGCAAACACCATATCCACCTTCAAGTTCATTGAAAACCCCATCAGAAAAAATAACACTACTCACAAAGCTCAAGAATAACTGGAACCAGAACAAGGTCCTTTATCCTTATGCCTCAATCTATGAAGCATAAATTAGTTCAAAGCAAGGTCAATATAACAATCATCAATGTTTTAGGTTTATTCCAAAAAGGACCATAATCAATACAACTATACTATGGTCCATACCCAATAGTCAATATTTAATATCAAACTAATTCTTTCTAAAAAAGTTAGTTCAAAGCAAGGTGAATACTATAGGGGGAAAAAATAATGAAAAACCAACTCAACAATCAATTGAATTACTTTAATATAACACTAGTTGAATCAGATGATGCCACAGTGTTACATCAACACTTGACCTTTGTTCTAAGAAGAAAAATTGAAAAAATAAATAAATTCTTCAAAACAATAAATAAATAAAAGAGGGTTATCATCACCTGTATACTTCACAATTGTAACAATGACCACAGTTGGTTATGGAGATATTGTTCCGAATAGCAACCTTACAAAGCTACTTGCATGCGCTTTTGTTTTCACCGGAATGGCGTTGGTTGGATCCTAGGCAAAGCAGCAGATTACTTGGTTGAGAAGCAAGAATTCTTGCTAGTTAAAGCTTTGCGCATGCACCAAAATGTTGGTAAAAGAGAAATTCTAAAGGAGGTTGAGGTGAACAAAACAAGATACAAATTCCTTTTGGCCTTTTTCCTTCTCTTGATTATGATCATAGCGGGAACAGTTTTCTTGATCATGGTTGAGAAATTGGAATTCGTCGATGCGTTTTACTGCATTTGTTCTACTCTTACAACCCTGGGATATGGTGATAAGAGTTTCTTGACTGAAGCAGGAAGAATATTTGCTGTGTTTTGGATATTGGCAGGTACAATTTCTTTGGCAGGTACAATTTCTTTGAGGGCTCAGGTGTCTAGGATCTTAAACATAAAGAGCTAATGGGCCTTTCATTTTTTCTTTATTACATTTGAATTTTTTTTAACAACAATTAAAAAAAGTCCATATATTTTCTTTTGCACAACCATTAAATAATCTTTTTATTCATATTTTTTTGGAAAACAAAATTTTAAAATCAAATAAATATTAAATTTCACACTAATAAAATTTATAGCTAATCAATTTAATCCTTATAATTTTTAAAATTCATTAGTTAAGTCGAATTTTATAACTATCTAAAATAAACTAGTAAAATGGTACCCTAAAGTTTATATCGTTGACAAAAAAACTCACAAAAAATTTTAACAAATAATCCTTCTTATAAGTTATAACTTTTAAATTTCATTAATTAGGTCAAGTTTTATAACTATCCAGAATAAACTACTAAAATGATACTCGAAAATTTATATTATTGACAAAAAAATTCACAAAAAGTATTAACAACAAATAAGCTTCTAACAGATTTAAAAATGAGACGAAAAGAATTAGCTATATATATTCTAAAAATAGATTTTAGAGATTAAATTTTTTATTCAAATATTTATAACATTGTTCTCTAATATAAACTTTAGAATATCCAAATTAAAAGTACTACATAACCACAATGTTATGATCTCATTCAAACAAACTCAAAAGTCAAATAACAAAAACAACCAATCAAACATCAATTACCTCTCCTTAAGGTACTTATAATTCTGCTTTGTAAATTACCTCTTGAAGTTGCCCATCACTTAGACTCTCACAAATCTCCCATCTATCACCAATTTTGGCAAAGCTCCTAATAACAACAAACATGAAAATTAATTAGTATAGAAAATTTCTCAAGAATATTAGATAATTTTTCCAAAACCAAACTTCAATAAAGAGAGACAAATCTAGGAAGGGATGCTGGTTTGGATTTCTCAGCAGATTTCAGGTAGAGATCAGCTTAATTGTAGAAGGATTTCAATTTAATCGCCTTGCCGTTGAGTTCAACCTTGACAGTCTTTTCAAACCAGCCAGCCATGTCAACCGCCCATTTTTTCATCAAAACTACAACATCTTCAAACTCTGCCATCTTGCACTTTTCCAAGTCTGGATTAAAGGTTACCTTGGTCCAGTTCTCACCTTCTTTGCATTTGGTAATCATGGGATCAGACTTTTTTTTTCATATTGTTCGAAAACACCTATAGCAACAACCAAGCAATACAATAAGCATTTTCCTCAAAATAACTGCATTCAGCTTCATAAATGTACACGAAACATGAAATTTCAACAAAAGCGACAAAAATTTTAAAAGAGGAAACAATTTAACAAAGAATCAACTAAACTCTCAGTTCAGTCCTAAAGCTCCATATATGCAGGGAAAACAAAACTTATGAAGATCCAAAATTCACAAATTCACTTCATACATGCAGATAAAAGTTAAGGTTCAACATTATCAATTAAGAAAATAAATTCATAAATCACATAGAACATAAGTCCAAAAAAATAATTATTCATAACAAAACAGTCAAAATTATTCAATAATTGTTCAACCCAATAACAAATAACAACAATAAAGTTCACAGCTTAACTAACAACAATTATTCATAATTATTCAACAAAGTTCATAGTTCACAGAAAAATAAAAAAAAATCACAGTTCACGGTTCACAGAAAAATAAAAAATCACAGTTCACAATTCATAATTCACAGTTCACACAATTTCACAATAATAAAAATTATTCAATTATAGTTAAAAAAAATACCTAGAAGCTAGAAGCCTTGAACAGAGCACGCAAGAGGGAGACATCGAGACAAGGAGCACCTTCGAACGGGCTTCGAATGGGACAGTGGCTGTGGTGGAACAGAGCTAGCGCTGGCGGGACCGTGGCTGCGCGACAAGGCTTTCACGTTCGCACGGTGGCTGCGCGATGGAGGAAAGGAAGGTTGCCATGGCTGCTGCGCGATGGAGGGGAAGTGGGGGAGTGTAAACCCCATTAAATTAGTAAATAATTAGTCGATAAATTAGTTTTAATAAAGAAAATTAGAAATGCAAAAATAATATTAAATTAGGATAGAGGTCATCAAAACGAGAATTTTGACACTAATTTCGAAAAAATCAGCCCAAATTTAGACAGAACAGGTCAAACCAGTTGAACCGGGCCCAAATCGAGCTGTGGGCCCAACCGGCCCAGCAATTAAAAAGAGCCACGGGCTCTTCTTTCTCTCCATTTCCTCAACGAAGCAGCAAGCCTTCTAGGGAAGGAAAGAAGAGAAACCCACGTTTATGGTGAATTCAATTTTCCGTAACTTCTCCGTCCGATCTCCGATCGCTGCACCGTTTGCGGCCACGCGTTCACTGTGTCGAGATCTACGTTTTTATCAGAACAATTTCATAAGTAACTTGTTATTTCACACTCATCCTCCTCTTCCCCCAATTTTTGAACTATTGAGTAGGAAAGTTGAATTTCTTTGATTTCTGATGTTTTAGGATCCAATTAGCTTAAGAAAAACGTTCACTCTTACTTATGTGAAGCTTCGATAAGGTGAGGATACGATAATTCTATTTTAATTTCATTGAATTTGAGCTTTGAGTATTAAATTGGATATATATATGTTATGAATGTGCATTAGGTTGTGAATAAATAATTGGAACTTGAAATTGTGGACGTTGGAATTTTTGGTGGAGGCTGGGCATTAGTATTTTGTTGGGCTTTGGAGCTGTATTTGTTGTGAGTGAATTATTT
Source organism: Arachis duranensis (assembly GCF_000817695.3). NCBI lineage: Eukaryota > Viridiplantae > Streptophyta > Magnoliopsida > Fabales > Fabaceae > Arachis > Arachis duranensis. The sequence continues at coordinate 1,067,805 of NW_026264851.1, forward strand.
TGGTCGCTACGTGAGAATTGGCCAAGGTATGGTTTAGGTTTCTTGCATTTAATATATAATGTTTTGTGAAAACTTAGGCTAGATGGCCATAGGATAAGTTGGATTGCATGTGTATATTTAATACTTAGTATCCTGTTGATGAACATGGTTGGTTTGGTGCTTGTTGATTAACTGATGATTTGGTAAATTATTGATTTGAGGTATAACTATTGTGGAGGTTGTTGTGATAATGAGATATTTTGTGTTAAAAGCCTAGGATTTGTGAACTATGATTCTTAGTTGAATTTTGGTTTTTGGATTTGAATATTGTATGAGTATAATTATTGATCTGAGGTAGATTTATTGTGGCGATTGTTATGATGATGAGGAAGGGTATGTTGAATTGAAAAGAATACAGGTTTGGACCCGAAAAGGGTGGCAAAGTCCGAGTTTTAGAGGAGATGCTGCCGAAATTTTATAAAAATTAGAGATTTTATTTAGATGATTATTTAAAAAGATTTAGATTCAAATGTTATATGGTTTGATTTTGAGTTTTTAAGAAAATGAGTATGTTTTAAGTTTGATTCATTTAGAAAAGAATGAATTATGTTTTGAATTGGAACTATTGATGGACGGAATGGGAGGTGTGATAATGAAGGATAAGGATTAAATATGATTGATGTATGATGATGAATGAGATGCGATTGAGAATGATGTGGATGTTGATGAATTATAATTGAATTATTTATATGGCTTATGAATTTGAATGATCTGAGATACGAGATTCCCTGTGTAAAGTACCGTGGCTTGCCACCACGTGTACCAGGTTGAAAACTAGATACTCTGTTGACCCTACGACGTAAAGGTGACCGGGCACTATAAATTCCCGGGAATGTAACCCCCATTGAGCAATATTGATTATTTAAGAAAAAGCTATGCATAGACTCTTGGGGATGCACGTCGAGGGACAGTCTAAGATTTTCGGACTTATCGGGTTGGCTGGATAACTGACAGATGAGCCTCATCAGCCATAGGACAGGCATGCATCATATGCATATTACTTGAATTACTTTCTTGTGCATTAACTGGGTGTGCCTAACTGTACTTGCCATGCTATATGTATATTTGTTACCTGCAGTATTTGTAACCTTCTTGTGTTTGCCTTTATCTGTTTATCTGTTTGTGAAATGCTGACGGAGATGGAGGTATGGAGGAATGGCAGTATGAGACTTAGATTTAAGGTTAAGTTAAGTTAGGTTTAGATACTATTAGAAAACCACCTTTTATGCCTTCTGTTTAATACTTTAAGCTCTATAATTTGAGTGTCGGCGTTCTAGGATTGCCTTTGGCATTCCCAGGACCTTATATATTATGTGTGTGGCACCTTTACCATACTGAGAACCTCTAGTTCTCATTCTATACTATGTTGTTGTTTTTCATATGCAGGTCGAGAGGCGTCTCACTAGGCGTCGGATATCTGAGGCGAAGTGGTTACTGGGTTATTTTGTTGTGCTGTGAAGTATATATATGTACTTGGCTTTCTCTCTGTATAACTTATTCTTTTTTATCCTCTTAGAGATTTATGGAGAGGCGGGATTGTGTTTATGTACATTTGGGTTTTGGATATGTATATGTATATGTGTAAATATTCTCCGGCCAGTCTTGACTTCGCATGCTGAGTTAGGAGCTTGTTATTTTGTATCTTTGGCACTATATTCTTACTTTTATTATCTTATGTCTAATAGTTATAGTTTTCTTAGCACGCAATTTAACTCGTTCCTTGAACGTTGCGCTTTTATTTCGCGATTTTTTATTTTCCCGATTCTTAAAGGCTCCTAGTATATTACAATCTTTCTGCTATTACATGTATACATTTTATTTTAGAGGTCGTAATACCATACCACCTCTGTTTTACGAATTAAGCGTAAGGCTTTGTGTGGTAGGGTGTTACAAGGAGCAAGCAGTGGCTCTTCAAAGTTGGAAGTTTCGACGGTGGCGGTAGCAAGCGGTGGCTGGACGGAAGTGAGGGAAGACCAGGAGCTCGATGAAAGTTGCTCTGGACTGAGTGTGAGAGAGAAGCAGAGGGCGTGTTCTGGAATCTGGAGTTTGGTTAAGGTTGGGCTGGAGTAGTGGAGCTAAGGCTCAGCACCAATATAAACGTTTGCTTCTATTTCAAAAAAACCGACTGGGTCTCGGTTTGGTTCGACCGACTGATTCCTGGCTGGTTCGTCGGTTTAATGACAGTTTTCAAAATAGGCGGTTTTAGCATTTGACTGATTCCTTTTTTTGTCACGGTTCACAATTTGACCGGTTCAACTGGCCGGTCTGAACCGGTTTTCAGAACCTTGGTTCTAAGTTTTTCACTTGTCGCAATCAACAGTTCCAAGAGTAGTTCTCAATTTACCAAATCTATCTTCACAAATTGTAAGTCAATCGTTCCCTTTTGTACATGTTCTTTTATGGAATGGAATCTTACTTCAATGTGCTTAGTTCTTGAGTATAAAACAGAATTTTCTTAAAAAATTATTACACTCAAGTTGTCACAAAACATAAGGATACCAATGACTTGCAATTTTTAGTGTGCGAATTATGTTTTAAACTAAGTCAGTTGAGAACAAGAGGAAGTTGAGATATATTTGGCCTTAGCCATTGACAGAGTAACAACAACTTGCTTATTACTTGACCATACATTTAAAGATTGTCCAAGAAAGCAACAACTCCCTGAAGTACTACTTCTATTCATACGATCTCAGTAAAATCTGCATCACAATATCCAGCTCATTTTTCTTAAACTGGACCAGCTCTTCCTTCATTTCCTTCATCCATGAGAAATCTTCAAGAGCTTGCTTCACATTGAGAGGATCATCCTCATTTTTATTATTTTGGAGAGCCAAGATATGTTTTTGGAATGAAGCTGCAGCCCCTTCCCTTTTCTTTAATACACAAGATTGCATAAGTTTGCTTACCTCCAAAAGTTGGAATTCATCAGATGCCTGTCTTAATGAATCTAACACAATCTTGTAATTGTCAAAGACTAAAAGATTATAAATCAGCTTTTGGTATTAAAATGGTTAAAAAAATCAAATATATTTAAGCTTATATGTAGAGAGTTACGAGCAAAGGCAAACTTGCATAGCATAGTCAACGTCTTCAAGGGGAGGCATGTCTGCATCTGCATCACCAGCATCCTCATCAATGCTGAGTCCAAGCTTTAGCATCCTGTGAATCCTGTTCCCGAATGTGTTGGGGTCGTCAAGGCTGAACCCTGATGTTAGCAAAGCAGTCTCAAACAGCAACAGGACAAGATCCTTCACGGACTTGTCATTCTTGTCAGCATCTGCTCTCTTCCTCAACTCTTCCATGATTGGGTTCTCAGGGTTGATCTCCATCGTCTTCTCGCTCACATATAACCTCCCATACAATGAAGCCAACATTGAAATAATCATTTGAATGATTCAATATCTTCATTTTTCATCAAAGCGCATCCAAGAAGTGTTGACTGACCGTGGTGATTCACTCCGACAAAAGAATCACAAACCAAATTATACCTGAAAGAAAAGTACGAGAAAATAGAATTAAAATCATTACATACACCTAAATAATGACTTTATACACCCAAAAATATCCAATATATACCTCTGCAGCAGATTCATAAAACAACACACAAAACAGAATTAAAATCATTAAATACACCCAAATAATGATTTTATACACCCAAAAATATCCAATATACATTTCTGCAGCAGATTCATAAAACAACACACAAAACAGAATTAAAATCATTAAATACACCCAAATAATGATTTTATACACCCAAAAATATTCAATATACACCTCTACAGCAGATTCATAAAACAACATTAATTTAACATCATAAACAAGAACATCATATTACCTATTTGTATTGTAGGTGGTGTCGAATGAAATAACATCTTTGAAATACTCAAAGGCAGCTCTACTCCTTGTGTCGGCCCAAAAAGCAAGCTTAATCGACTGATCGTCCTCGAGTTCGAGCTCGAAAAAGAAATTATGATTCTTTTCTTCCATTCTTAATAAGTATTTCGCAAATTCTTTTGCATCTTCTTGTTCTGAAATATTCCGCACTTCTCTCGTGATGTAACTCCTCACTTCTTTTTCGATAAAATTTAATTCGCGGTGATCCCCGACTGCTGCAACAAATGATTGGTAAGTTTTGCCTGGTCTGATACCGGCTTCCTCGTTATTCTCTATTGTACGACAGACGGACATGCTTAGTTCACTGTGCTGTTTGAGCATCTCTACTTGAGTTGGATAGCAAGGATATGAATGATGCAACACGACTTTTGAAATGATCCAAGCACCAACATCCTTCAACGTGTGTATATAAATTCTTGCAGGACAATTTCAACCAGTTGTGGGATTCGTCTTATCGGTCAGAGATATTTTTATTTCCATTTTTTCTCTCTGCTACATGTAATCAATTGATTCTTAATTTCGTTTCCCTTCTTATTTGTGCTCCGAATTCTTGTAGAAAAACCTGCAGCCTTCGCATAGTCCTTGTAGAATTTTGCAGCATCTTTAAGGGTATTAAAAGTCATTCCAACCTTGGAAACAAACTGGTCATCAACAACACAAAGGGGCTGCAAAATACACCAAAAAATACACCATGTTAAAAACAAGGATATACTAGAGTTTCTGCACATCATAAAAAATAACAATTCAACTAAAATACACCCAAATATTCCTAATCTACACCCGAACGACAACAACTCAACTAAAATAATAAGAAAAGCCATAAACTATAAATACACCCAAACTTCCCTAAAATACACCCAAATAGTTCTGATATACACCCGAATGTCTGGTATAAAATGCACAAAATTAATCAAAACTAGTACATTAGATTCAATTCACAGTCAATGTTCACGCATTAATTTCACAGTCAATGTTCACGCATTATTCAGCTAGACAATCATAAACGACTAACTGCACCAAATTCAGATTCAATAATTAACTGAAACTAAATCACACCTCAGGAACTTCATTCGATTCAAATTTAAAATCCACTTCGCTATGGTTTAGTTGACAATATGAAGTTGAATAATCTATTATCTTCAAAACGATTTCAAAGTTTGATTTTATAAACCATGAAAATCGAGAAAAACAAAACAAGAAAATAAAGAGAAAAACGCACGTAAATGACGAAGGAGAAATCAATAAAAAATGTACGTAAATGACGAATGAAAAAACAAATTAAGAGAAATGAACGAATGAGATCGAACAAAGAAGGATAGAAATTTTAAAAAGGAAACGAAATGCTTTGAAAAAAAATTATATATTTACGTATTAATTGATTTAAAAATCTATTAAAAAAATACATAAAATACATATATTATAAAAAATACATTTGAGAATAAAGGACTTGTAACACTTATAAATATTAATGGCTTGTGATAAGATTATTGCTGATTTTTTTAATCACTAAATCATTCATAACAACTCTAATTAATATCTCTACAAAGTTCCAGTATAACAAGTTAGTAGCTTATTATTATTTTACTAATTTATAAGCATGCCAACATATGACGTAATTGCGATAAACTCTAACTATAAACTTTGACTATTTTTTTTTTTTTGCAATTTGACCAATTTTTACTTGTCAAACAGAATACAATTTTTATAATCTTTTCTCTCAGCAATATTGATAAATTCAATTTGTCTTTCTCTTAAACACCTAGTTTGAATATAAATTGTCACGAAATAATATTCAATTTGATTCTCAATTTATATGTGAATTTTAATTTAGTCTATAAAATTTTAATTATTTTTATTTAATTTTTAAATTTTGTGAACATAATTCATACTAATTTTTAAAATAATTTTTAATGTACAAACATTAATAGAATATTAAAATATTATAAAAGTATCTAAATGAAGTTAAATAGTAATTTTATTCTTAGATAAATTTATTAATATTTTAAATTTTTATAAATAAAATAATAATTTACTCATAATAGTATGTATGAAAAAATGAACTAAATTGTAGAGTGTTAAATCTCAACTAAACCTAAGTTGTCACAATGATTAAGACCATTCAAAATCAATTTTTCATTGTACACCAATTTTTCCATTATTTTCCGTTTTTTCATTTACTATCATTAAAAAACCATTTAGTTTGAGGGAGCTTTTTTCTGTAGTGAAAGTATCTTAAGAACCTTAAAAGACCAAAATGTAAAATAAATTAGCTAAACTTCAGGGATTAGTTTATGAATATTGATTTTTTAGTATATCAGTACAAATTTGGCAGACGTAGATGAGAAATTAAGGTTGAACCAGGACTTAATTATCAATCCAAATAATAATTTATTCATCATGACATGAGATTTTCCTCATGAAGCGTATGGTAACGGTGTTGAAGGAAGCGTTCACAAGAGAAGACGACGAAAAATCGCTGACATTGAAAGACACGTGAAAACCTCTGTGTAGTGCTTCGACCCCAAGAACTCAACGCTGTTCGTGTTCTCATCAGGCACCGACACGTACGAGTCTCCGAGCTTTGAATTCTGGAAGTTTTGTCGTGCCACATTGGGCACTTCCTAACTAACCCGTTTCCGTTGGAATCTGTTGGCGGAAAAATATTTTGTTCCAGCGTCGACGGCAAGCTCATCATGAACAATCCTACTGCCGCTGCAGTCACATGCGTGCTTCACAACAAACACGTTTTCTAGCGGTTAACAGCGTCGAGAATCTCCTCGTCCTTTTCATCAGAAATGGATTATCTAGTGCGCCAAAGCGTTTCGTTTGGGTGTATATTTATTTATTTATTTATTTTTTGGTCGATGTTGATGATGTTTGGTTTTTGAAGGAAAATGAAAGAGAAAATGAGGATTGAAATTATCTAAATGAATGTTGATGGGAGATGTGTGCGTTTGTTTCAGGCATTTGGTTTGGACTATGGAGAGTGAAGGAATAATCTTTGTAATTACCACAAGTTTAGGGCCAAATTTTATAATTTTACATCATTTTTTATGGCACTAAGGAGAGCCACTACATTAGAATATTCTTACAAAGATCTTAAAGGACCCGTTTCTACTTTTCCCACCATAGACAAATAATCCTAGTTTGAGATTATAAAAGCAAACCTGTTCAACCAAAATTGAGATCTAAACAGCCCTTTATCTTCTGAGGAACTTTGTAGTATAATTTAATATCAAAAAATCTTAGAACCATCCGTTTTAGTAATTTTGGGTAGTGTTTAGCTAACACGAATATCAAATTATCTTCAATAAATAATTTTTATTAATTTATGTATGTAAATTTTGATAAATGTAAGTGTAAATTATATTAATTTATATGTTTAAATTTTATTAAATATAAGTATAAATTATATATTTTATGTGTACAAATTCTTATTAATATAAGTGTTCATGAACTAATTCTAATCAAATACCGACTCAAAATAATAATATTTGCTGAATATATAATATTACTGATTTAATATTATTCTCTTGAGGAATAAATAAATATTTTATTATGCTCAATTAAATTTCAAATTAAAGTACTGTTATTAGACTAAATTCTGAAAGTGATCCTCTAAATTTGTCTCGTACACCAATTTATTTTTGAGTTTTTAATGGTACCATTTTACATCTTGAAATTGAACGTCAAACTCTATAATATAAAATCCTCAAACTTATTTCTGGGTTGACTCAACAGCTGAGATAACGAACTGGTACATTAGCTAAGATGATGAGCTGGTACAGCCACCACCAAGTTAGCGTTAATAACGGCTAGGTGACGTGGAAATGTAGTTATGATACTCCATAGTAGCACCTGCATGCATTTATAAACCCTAGAACCCCATCTTTTTTTTCTATCTCTGCTTCTTCTACTCGGTTACTTCCTTCTCCTTCTTTTTCTTCTTCCAATTCTAATACCGATCGCAATGAAACTTTACCAATCACAATAAAACTTTTGCATACGTATACTAAATGATGGGGCTAGTCACACAGTAGAGAAGTCAAGCCGCTCGTTTTTAATTGAAAATTGGACAAGAACATCAATGCAGATCAGGTCTGGAAAGATGTAACTCTAGTACCGATCGTAATAAAATTTTTATAGACGTGTACTAAATGATGAGGAATTAGTCGTGCAGCAGAGAGCTTAAACTGCTCATCTTTAACCGAAAATTAAATAAAAACATTAATGCAGACCAAACTTTAAAAAGTGCTTTGGATGGTTATAAATTGAATACAGAACAACTATATAATCAATAATTAAAACAAACTTCATGGTGGGAATTTATCAAAATACAATAGCGTGCATACTTGAATGTTTCCAAGAATACCAAACGACAAAAAAAGCTAAATAACAGGAAGCATATATCAAAACTGGACCTCAATATCACCTTTGCCTATGACCATTTTCACAACAGTTGCTCCATCAATCTTTTTCAAGCTCCTAGTGAATTTTTCACATTCCATATCTAAATTTGTTTAGTCTCGTTCTCTACCACTTTCTTCAATAGTATAGATAGTACATTTTTTAAAAATATTTTTGAAAATAAAATAATATTATTGTCTTCATACAAAACCACTTAGAAAAGAAACATAGCAATTTTAATATTTTTTATACTAATACATGAAAAATATATTAGAAATATAATAAACTTAAATTTTCAATTGAAATATTTTTTCTTCCTTTTAATATGTTAACAAAAAAATAAAAAAAAAAGTAGAAGAAGTCAAGAAGAAACAGAAAGTGGATTCTTTTCAATGAAAAAAAAAATTGGATGGTATCTAATTAAAAATTTTATCCTTCATTATTTTTTCTCTCATTTATTTTTTGTTCTACTTATAAAATTAAAGGTAAAAAATTATACTTTATTCTCTTCAATGATAAAAAAAATGGAGAATATCCATTTTGGAAGAAACAGAATGTTAGGAATTGTCAGCGTTTGTGCTTTGTTCCGGGCTTCTGGGCTGGACATAGTGCCATTATTGGTCTGCTTCGGTGGCGGAATCCTATTTGGCATTTTGGAACCTTTTTGCTTTTTCAGACATTTACGGAAACCACAATTGTGCTATCCTGCATCGCACCCGCATTCCTCGCCATCGACCTTAGCCTTTGATTTTTTTAGGTGATTACTATTTTTTCTAAAAGAGTTTTGTCTAATTTATTAAAAATAATTAAAAATTAATATTTAATTTAAAATTATAAAAATAAATCATTATTAAATATTTAAAATTTATCATAAAAAATAAATTATTAACTCCAAAATTTTCTGTTAGTCCATTACTATCCTCTTATTTTATTTTATTCAATCCAATCCATCCCATGTAAATTACTATAAATGGGAATAGTTTGGTTTGGGATCACCAGATCAATGGATAAAGAATTAATTCGCTACCAACATATGAGTGGTGGCATACTGGCATATCAAAGTGGGGATGGTTGAAGAATAAAGCTGAAATTTATCAAATAAAATAAAATAAACTAAAATAAAGAGAAAATAAAATTATGTTGGGTAAGGTCGATGACTTAAATATAAAAGATACTAGAAAGATTAAAACAAATTGTGTTGATTTTTCTTAATTTTAAAAAGAAAGATAGAAAATAAAATTAAAAATATTTTGACACAACATATTTGTTATATTTGTGTTCTATTTCACTAAATAATTAGTCATAAGAGATTTTATTCTTTTATTTTTAAAAATTAGTGTAAAAAATTAAGAGTTTATACGTTGTTGTAAGCACGAAGTGGCTTTAAAACTATTTAAGTTTAAATAAATTTACAGCACATTTAGAGATTAATTAGTGACTGAGTTGGATAAAATATACTTTGGATAACAAAAATATATGCCATCTCATTACCAGACACATCTAGTGAGTGTACATGTGAAATGAGTTGTGGGTGTAACACATTATGTCGTGTCTTAATCCGTGAGGGGGAAGAAATAGTTGAACTATACTACTTGACCACGCCAATTGCGTATTCCTATTCGAATTTGTTCTCTCCAACTCCATGGGATCAAATCCCCTACTGCAGGTTCCTTATTATCAATTTATCACTTTCCATGCCCCCTTTTTTGTATCACTACTGAAATAAAATAGTAATGCTTTGAGCTACTACTTTCCATTACTTTAGATTAATAATTAGAAAATAGATTCTCTTAATTTTTTTCAATTAAAAAATATAATTTTTAATTTTAAATATTTTTTATTTTTTTTAGTCTCACCAATAAAATAAAATGTACAGAAATTAAAATAAAAAATTATTTTAGTACCTTGAATAACAATTTAAAAAAGTAATGCGGTGGAGATTAAAGTGTTTTTTAAATAACTTACTAAAAGATAAAAAATTCTCTTCATTTATGCACGCTCATGAAATAAAATAAAATAAAAATCACTTGGATTCGTATAATAGCATTTTAGATATAACCGATATATTTTTATAATTTCATATATGAAAAGTCTCAGAGACCAGCAAATATAACAAAACCTAATCATCATTTAGCCAGCATGTATTTTTATACCATTATAATACAAAAAATTCCACGCGTGTATATGTTATTATAAAAGAATCTCTTTCACGCTCCTCTCTAAGGAACTAGTCGGATATCTCAGCTTTTAGACTCTTCGACGATCGCAGTTTCATTGACAAAGGTTATGAAGCTTCACCTCTTACTCTTGGATAAAAATTCTCTTCTCTGTCGCTCATTCCTTCTCAGCTGCATAACAACTCAGAATTTCACTCTCTCACTCCATATAAATGGTGGAATCAGTGTTAGAAGAACAGAATATTAAAAAAAGTAGTTTCTTTCTCTTCTAATTCCATAATTTTTGTAATGATTTTCATAGTGCATCAACGGACACAATGATGATTATGATTATGAATTTCTGAGCTCGCAAATCATATTATTTTTGTTTTTCATAATAGAATTTAAATTGAACGTACAAAATCCAAATTATACCTTATTCGATTTTGATTTTCATAATGCAATAATGCACAGTTAACACAAACCAACTGTTTGATGAAATTACTAAGATAGAAATTATAAAAAATGTTAGTGTTTCTTGTTTGTTGTTTTGATTTTTTAATGTAATTTAAGTTATGTACTGTTGTTGTCTTTCTATATTTCAGTGTAAGACATCATGTTGAAGCATTAAACATACTAAAATTTATTGAACTATAATCTAGAATTTCTATATTAAAAATAAGACATACAATTATGATTTATACATTAACCTTCAAATAATGTTTCATCTAGTTTGGCTTTCTAACAAAATAATAATTTATTAATTTATATGAAATAAGCATAGAAATAATAAGAAAGGAAAATAGATAATAAGACACTATCTATGCTCAATAAAACTGATCTAACCTTAACTGCTAAGAATCTGAAGTAAAAATAGAAGCATCAAATTTGTAATTGTTCTATAACAGTAAACATATTCTATAATTTTCTTGAGGTTGGAGTTATATAATTTTCAAGGGTTAGGAAAGTGAGGCTAAGTTAATTTTTTAGGTAGTGTGCGGTCTGCTATTGTAGGGTCCTGTTTTACATTTTCTTTTATACAATTAGCTTCATAAAAGTCTAAAAGTAACTAAAGTAAAAAAGTGCAATCAATAGAAGGATGAATAAACAAAAATTTGGAGAAATATAAAGAAAAAAAAGAAAAAAAAAGAGATTAATATTTAGTACTTAGTAGTATGATATGTTTCTTATGATCTTATGACTCATGATGAGTAGTTATGGGATTCAAAAAGGTATGTTATTTTATTTTAATTTTTTTTGACAAAAAGTTGTATTTTAATTTTACAAACTAGTTAGTAGTTAAAAAACCTTATAATATTGTATGAACATTAAACAGGGGACACGATTCAAAAAGGTATGTTATTTTATTTTAATTTTTTTTTGACAAAAAGTTGTATTTTAATTTTACAAACTAGTTAGTAGTTAAAAAACCTTATAATATTGTATGAACATTAAACAGGGGACACCATCTTTGTAATCTTATAATTATGTGTATTGTATTCAATTGAATTAACTTATTTTAATGTGGAGTATCTTTTGAAGGCACCAAAAAAATTCCAATTAGCAACAATAAAAATAGTAGTTAGTTTTATGTCTCAGCCAATTAGCAACAATTTATTAGAAGTTTGTTAAGAATTTTTATTTATGCAAAAAGGTTTTGTTAATTTAATACCTAATACTAATTGAGATACTTTACTCAATACATTTTATATATACTTTAATGAAATTTTGCACACTTCACTCAAGATACTTTGCATGCATCTGAATGAAATTTTGCATATATGAATCAAACATTTTGCATCCATTTTAATCACATTTTACACACCTTACTCAGCATAGTTCGCATCCAATGTAATGTATTTTTTGCACACATAAATCAGACAATTTGCACCTACTTTAATAAGATTTTGCACACCTCACTTGGCACAATTTGCATCCACCTTAATGGGATTTTGCACATATGAATCAGACAGTTTGCATCTACTTTAATGAAATTTTGTGTTTACTATCTGATGTATGCTAAATGTGCCCAAAGTTGGCATGTGTTTTAGAACCATTGATGATACAAATCAATTTTATCATAATTATGCCAAGCGCGTTGGTTTTGTTACTAAGATAAGGTTTACTCGAAAAGTTGGTAAAGATAAGGTTCTTAAGAATCAAATGATTACTTGCAATAAGGAGGAAAAACGCAAGTCTAGAGTTTCACCAATAAAAAAGACAAATCCTAGAACCAACTACAATTATCCCGCAAGAATTTCTATTAGGTTGAATAAAGAGGGTCTTTGGGTTATATGCGATCCGGAGATGGCAAAATTGTTGACAAGTAATAGGGAGATGAGTAGGCACATGTGTCGAGTCATTTAGAGGAACGATGAAGCAGGCATGAGACCAAGCAAAACATATCAAGTGTTGGGGTGAAGCGGGGGGTTTTTCTAAAATAAACTTAATAGAAAAGATGTTAAGAATTATCTCAGCAGAAAGATACGCAATGTTATGGAAGAAATGGATGCTAGAGGATGTTGAAGTATTTTACACGGATGAAGGATATGAACTCTGATTTTTATTTTGATGTTGAATTTGATCACTACCCACTTGATCACTAAATCTCATTAAATTGGGTGCAAATTGTGATGAGCAAAGTATGCAAAATCTACTACTAACGTGGGTACAAACTGTCGAATTGATGTGTGCAAATTTTGATTAAAGTGGGTGCAAACTGTCTGATTCATGTGTGCAAGAAATTCATTACATTGGGTGCAAATTGTGCTGAATAAGGTGTGCAAAATCTCATTTAAGTAGGTGCAAACTGTCTCATTCATGTGTGCAAAATTTCATTCAGATGGATGCAAAGTGTCCTAAGTAAAGTGTGCAAAATCTCTTTTTAAATGGGTGCATACTCGAGATTCTAGTTCTTCAAGAGTTTTCTAATGCATTTTCTTTCTTGTTCCTGTTTTAGATTTCTTTGTATTTGTACTTTTTTGCGACATCTTAATATCCGGATCTTTTTTCATTTCAAATAATCATTGCATATTATTAAGAAACATATTATTAACACAAACACAAATAAAAAACCTAATAATCAATTGTATAGTAGCCATTATCAAAACTCTACCACAACAAAGCTCTGCTAACAACTGAGATAATGACATAATAAATTTTTTCAAAGATTTATAAATTAAAAGTACCTAAGTTTTATAAACAAGATATGATGAATCAAAATCAAAATTATTTTTTTATTATATGGTGCTTAAAGATTTTTATGAATAGACAAGAAATATTGAATCATATTTTTTGGTGTCATTATGAGTTTTTTTTGCATGTTTTGAATGGATACAGAATGATGGACAGTAAGAAGGAAAGAGTTGCATAAAGTAATAAATAAACAAAAATCAAAACTAATTAACCTTTTGCAAAGCATAACGCATCAATAGAAACGAAAGAAAATTTATAGAGAGCTGAGAGATGCTGTCGCAGAGAGTAACGCTGCTACTATTGGAGACTCTAATGGGATAGATAGTAAGCTCAAGAATGCTGATTCGTGTTGAGTGTGCTCCAGCATTGAGAGCAAGAAAGAGGGTGCGCTACAAAAGTGTCAAGAGAGAGAGTGTGGAATTTTGAGAAAGAAGAAGAGAGTATGGTAAAGAGTGTGTACTCACGCTCTCTGTATGCATTTGGGCTTTTTTTTTTTGTTTGGAGTAGAAAAATACTAATGCTAGTTATTTACTAGTCTAAAAATTAGAAAATTGTTGATCTCCTAGCAGTGTTTTTCAAACTTTACTTAGTACACAATAACTTTTGTGAACAACTGATTCTAAAATTGACCTAATAAAATAAAAATACACTACATCCTTAATAAAATATTAGAATTAATTTTTGTTTGGATATATTAAATTAAAAGGTGATACAGGTGTCTTAAGAAATAACGTTTTAGAAAAATATTCCATTATTCCCAGTCATGCCCTGCCTTGAATGGTGGTGATTGAACACGAACATTTCAGACACTAGAGTCATCCACACACAACCCCGGTCCTAACCCATATATATAAATCATCATCAAATTAAAACAATGATGTATAATTGTAATTATTTGTTCACACTGGTGATTGGTGAGTGCGGTGCCCTGAGAGCACATTCACATGCACATTTACATTCATCGTCATCATCATAACATAAAGTCATAAGATATTAAAAAAAAGCTACACAAACGGTCCACTGCAAAATACATAGAACTTTTTCTAGAAGCAAAGAGACGCAGAAACAGCCCTAGCTAGCTCGCTCACACCACACGCCCTCAAATCTTCTTCTTCTTCTTCCATCATTTCCAATTCAAACTTTCATTGTTTTCTTTTGATGTTTGATGCGTGATCGCCATGTACATGACTGCGTATTCCTCGTCTTCCTCTATGCTCCTCAGAGCAACAAGGACTAAGCTCATCTCTTCCTCTCTTTCTAGAACCTTCCTTTCTTCTCCTCCTCCTCGCCCTACCGCTTCTTATCGATCCCTTGCCTTCTCATCCTCCGCCGCCGCTGCCTTCCGTTCTTCCTCCGTCGCCGCCCGCTGGAGCCACTGGAGGTCTCCCCTCAGCCTCCGCTCTCAGATCAGAGCTGCCGCTCCCGTCCTCGAGCGGTTCCACCGCAAGCTAGCCACCGCGGGTACACACTCTGACTCCGCTCTCCGATCTAACTGATTCGCTCGCAATTCTTCGTTTCCGATTTTTCAATTCTTCTTTCTCTCTCTGCTTTGAATATTATGTTCTGATTATGAATGACGTGAGGAGTATGAGTAGTGTGTTGCACATGTAGGCTCTGCTTTTTTTTTTCGGTCATCCATTTTTGGCATGAACTGTTTGAGTGACTGGTGTTTCAGCTGCTATTTAAATATTTCGAGTTTCGTTTAACGGCTGCGTGGTTCGTTATATGCGTGTATAATTCAAAGCAGTTCAAATCAGCTCATTATGTAGGCTTGACAAAATAGCTTTGATATGTAGTTGAATTGCCAATACCTGGTAGTGCTGTCTTCTCTATTCTGACTCTCTAAGTGCAACACACTGATTCAGCTAGTTGTCTGACATGTTTGCAATTTCAGCTGGTGAAAATCCTTTCAAGGGAAACCTTACCAGTCTTCCTAAGCCTGGAGGTGGCGAGTTCGGAAAGTACTACAGCCTTCCGTCTCTCAAGGACCCAAGGATTGGTAACTTTGCTTCCATGGCCTGGCTGTATTTCGGTTTAGATACATTGTTAAATTGATGTGATTTGGTTAATCAAGTGTTATGAGGAAGGACTAATTTCTCCTTCTGAATATCATTCTCCTTAATGACTGCATCTCAATTTTATGGGTGCCGAACAGATAGGCTACCATACTCTATCAGAATTCTGCTTGAATCTGCCCTCCGTAATTGTGACAATTTCCAAGTGACTAAAGAAGATGTAGAGAAGATTATTGACTGGGAAAACACTGCTGTAAAGCAAGTTGAAATTCCTTTCAAACCTGCTCGAGTCCTTCTGCAGGTACATGCTTGGCCCCTCTATACAGCCAGGGCGTTATTCATATGGATTAGGAAATATTGAGTAGTGGGATTTCTTCTTTTAACCTTTTCTGTTTACCTCTTTGTAGGATTTTACTGGTGTCCCAGCTGTTGTTGATCTGGCTTGCATGCGTGATGCTATGAATAGACTTGGCAGTGATTCTAACAAGATCAATCCTCTGGTACACATCGCTCTTATTTCTTATAACTTTCATGTGCTTTGGTTACATACATACATGTGAAATCATTCCTGGAGGCCACCAAACTGATTTCAATTTTTTAAACACTCATCATGGGGTAACATATGAGCCATGAGCTCATAATTAGTAAGTTACTCTTATTATTTTCTGTGCAATATACAATGTTTTCAATCTTCAATGCACTATTTCTGGTGAAAACAACAAAATTCTGTTTTTCTATTTTAAGTTTTTCATTCACAAAATTCTAAAAACAGAAAATACTAAAAATGAAAACAACAAATAAAAATCGAAACCAATCTGACACTTAACTTTTACATTGTAATGTTGGCATTTAAATGTTGCATTTTACTGGCTTTACTTCAAAGCTGCTAAAAAGGCTCTGAAATTGGTATAGATGACTAGTGCAGTCATGCATAGCATCTCAAAAGTATTTCCCCATATTTCCCCAGTAATAGGGAGAGTGATTGATTAGATTGAGAACAAATTATGTCTTGGGTTTATTATGAACCTGTTTGTTTTATTTGAAAAGTGGTCACCTAGTAACAAACTATTCTAAGTGGTTACAAAATAGAACTTGAAACTAACTCCCTTACCCATTTATTACATTTTTTCTGACTAGTAAGTGTTGGCAGGTTCCTGTTGATCTTGTCATTGATCATTCAGTTCAGGTTGATGTAACAAGGTCAGAGAATGCTGTACAAGCCAATATGGAGCTCGAGTTCAAGAGAAACAAGGAGAGATTTGCTTTTCTTAAATGGGGCTCAACTGCTTTCCGTAATATGCTTGTTGTTCCACCTGGTTCTGGTATAGTACATCAAGTAAGTTTTGAAGCACACATTCAGAATCACTTCATGGAATTTATTTATACATTATTCTGGCTGTTAGTGTTGGGGATTTATGTTGTCTTGATTTCAGGTCAATCTCGAATATCTTGGGCGAGTTGTTTTCAACAATGAGGGCCTACTCTATCCCGACAGTGTGGTTGGGACTGATTCCCATACAACTATGATAGATGGACTTGGAGTTGCTGGATGGGGTGTTGGTGGCATTGAAGCAGAGGCAGCTATGCTTGGACAGGTATATGAATTTCTGAATCCTAACCTACATGTAATGAATGGGTGTTAATTTATCAAAATGAAAAAAAAAAAAAAAAGAGATGGGTGCTATGATAATGACAGCCGATGAGCATGGTATTACCTGGAGTTGTTGGGTTCAAGTTATCTGGAAAATTGCGGAATGGTGTTACAGCTACTGATTTGGTTCTTACTGTGACACAAATGCTTAGGAAACATGGTGTTGTTGGAAAATTCGTTGAATTTTATGGTAATAAAATTCTCATTTCTTTCCTTTCCTTTTTTCCAAAGTTGTTTTGGTCTTTCTAATTACCAGTGGCTGTTTTCTATAGGTGATGGTATGGGTGAGTTATCATTGGCTGACAGGGCCACTATTGCCAACATGTCTCCTGAATATGGAGCAACCATGGGTTTCTTCCCCGTAGATCATGTTACATTACAATACCTCAAGTTAACTGGAAGAAGTGACGAGACTGTTAGTATCAACTCATCTGTTATTTGCCTGTGATCTGAATTCTGAAGTGCTTATAGGTGGCAATGTTGTGACTTATTTAACTCCATTTTGGCTGAATATAGGTGGCAATGATAGAGGCTTATCTCAGGGCAAACAAAATGTTTGTTGACTATAATGAGGTAATATAGTTGAATAATTATGCACAATCCTTGCGTTTACCCCCCAGAAGATAAAATGTCCATATTTTGAATGTTAATTTATCTTCTATAAATGCAGCCTCAACAAGATAGAGCTTATTCATCCTATCTTGAATTGAACCTTGATGATGTTGAACCTTGTATTTCTGGGCCAAAGAGGTAAGATGCTACAGTATTTTACATGTTGCCTTGTCTTTCATCATTGATTTGTCATACTAAGTGACACTCTTGACAGACCTCATGATCGAGTGCCTTTGAAAGAAATGAAGTCCGATTGGCGTGCATGTCTTGATAACAAAGTGGGCTTTAAGGTTAGTAGTGCTGTAATATTCATATAATTTTATTAGTTTTTGGTTTTATAGGAACCATAGGTTATTTCATTTCTTACAATTTTCATGAAATATCTTTTTGATGTTTGTTTTAAATCAACCTGCTATTATCTTTCCATTTGTTTGTTTACATGATAAATGCTAATTGACTTCTATTCAGTATCACTTTTAAATTTTAATATCCCTGTGCCAACTCATCTTAGATGTAGTGTGGTATCCATGACGACCCCATCTAATGGTGGAAGATGGCACGGTGCCGCACCAAAATCAGCACAAGAAACATTTCTATTTTGTTTGTCTTTTGTGTTTTGAACACTGGTCATTTTAACTGTTCAAAGTTGTTGGCCTCAACTTGCAGACACAGAAGCTGCCACAAAACATATTGCAGTGTAATAGTCCATATTTCATGTACTTGTGCTTGATGAGAACCCTAGACAAATTACATCCAAAATATTTCTCTGATTGCAGGGATTTGCAATACCAAAAGAAGCGCAAGGCAAAGTTGCGAAATTTAATTTCCATGGGCAGCCAGCTGAGCTGAAGCATGGCAGTGTTGTGATTGCTGCAATTACAAGCTGTACAAATACATCAAACCCAAGTGTTATGCTTGGGGCTGGTCTTGTAGCCAAAAAGGCCCACGATCTAGGTTTGCAGGTTAGGCACCAATAATAGTAATGTTAGAATCTGCCATGTTTGTGCTTATCAACGTGATGTCCTGGATATGGGCCTCTTTATTTATTCTTTCTTGATATTAATATTGATCTTTGAGTAACTGTGTCAGGTCAAGCCTTGGGTAAAAACGAGTCTTGCTCCTGGCTCTGGAGTTGTTACAAAATACCTACATCAGAGGTTATTTATCCTTTTTAGAATCTTAATTAATTCTTTCATAATGTACTTTGGTATTTGGCTCAATTTGGAAAGAATGTATACTGAATTCAGGTTTGGATGTTTTATACCTTTTTGGCAGTGGTCTGCAAAAGTATCTAAATGAACAGGGTTTCAATATTGTTGGATTTGGCTGTACAACTTGTATTGGCAATTCAGGAGAGCTGGATGAATCAGTTGCTACTGCTATCTCAGAAAATGGTATTTATATCAAATATGATTTCTATTACTGAAGCTAACTTCTGTGAATTCTCTCACAATTATTTCTTTTCTACAACTTTAGGAAAGCTTGTAAACATATATTATGCTTTATATTTCTGTATTTATTTAATTCCTACATTTTCTCATGCAGACGTTGTAGCTGCTGCTGTATTGTCTGGGAACCGTAACTTTGAAGGCCGTGTACATCCTTTGACAAGAGCTAACTACCTTGCCTCCCCTCCTCTAGTTGTTGCTTATGCCCTTGCTGGCACGGTAAGCATGCATAGTTTATATTTCCAGCATGTAGAGAAAAGGTTTTTGGTCCTTGTCTTCCACATTGTCAGATTTTCCATGTCTTGGTAAAGACTAATTCTCATTATAAGATTTATTAAAATGCTAAAGTTGGAAGTAAAAAAACTACAGCAACAACTGAGCCTGTCGCATGCAACAGAACTGACAAGTTAAAATTTTGGAGGCCAATAATAAGTGTATCAATGTGTGTATATTGGTTTTGGTTGACTGTAGTGATATTTTTGCTAGTTAATTAACATTGTGCCTCGTTGCTTTTAACGAGTTGGATACACACTGCCAGATCTTTGGATCTTGATGAACACTGATTGGCTATGCACTATATTTCTGATACATAATGTCATATCTCAGACTATAAGTTTGCGAAGTGGTTTAATGGCCTTTTTTGCTTTAATTAAACCTGGTGTACCCTTTATTTTATTAGGAATTAGATTCCTTTTTCCTCCAGAGTTTAGAAAATATAACATCTGTATTCGTTAAATATTTTAGGTTGACATTGACTTTGAAAAGGAGCCAATAGGGACAGGGAAGGATGGCAAGAATGTCTACCTTAGGGATATTTGGCCATCCACTGAAGAAATTGCACAGGTAAATGTCTTTTTATTTAGTTATTTATTTATTTAATCAGAGATGACACACACTGTAGATGCTTATACTGTACGTGACAATTAACTTCGATTTTCTTGATTCAAGGCTGTTCAATCTAGTGTGTTGCCTGACATGTTCCGAAGTACATATGAATCTATTACCAAAGGTAACCCTATGTGGAACCAACTACAAGTTCCTGTTGACAAGTTGTATTCGTGGGATCCCAACTCAACATATATTCACGAACCTCCGTACTTCAAGGGTATGACCATGGATCCTCCTGGAGCTCATGGTGTTAAAGATGCCTATTGCCTACTGAATTTTGGTGACAGTATAACTACTGATCACATTTCTCCTGCTGGAAGTATTCACAAAGACAGTCCTGCTGCAAAGTACCTTATGGAGCGGGGAGTGGATCGCAAGGACTTCAATTCTTATGGAAGTCGTCGTGGCAATGATGAGGTGATGGCAAGGGGAACTTTTGCCAACATCCGCATTGTTAACAAGCTGTTAAATGGTGAAGTTGGCCCAAAGACAGTTCACATTCCTACAGGAGAGAAGCTTTATGTGTTTGATGCAGCAATGGTGAGTTATGCCCTACCAAAGTATGACATTCTTTTTACTTAACTCTTCTGGTGGCAGCATGATCAAGTTGATATGATGTTATCTGGTATTGATATAATCATTATTTGTTCCTAATTAGCGTCAGCTTACAGTGTCTTGTCAAATGCTTCAGAGCTAATTATTTCACAAATGCTTGCTAATTTGTGAAATCTTTTGGCTCTGTTCTGTGCATTAATCTATCAAGCCTTTCTTATTCAGTTACTTAATGGCAATGTGCTGTTTTGAGTGCTGATCCCTTGGAATGGTTCCCTTATTTCAGAGATACAAGAATGAAGGACATGACACCATTGTGCTGGCTGGAGCTGAATATGGTAGTGGAAGTTCAAGGGATTGGGCTGCCAAGGGTCCCATGCTATTGGTGAGTCCCTCCGTTTAATATTGTGACCTGTGATTTGGCTGGGTTTTCTATTTGA
Organism: Arachis duranensis; assembly: GCF_000817695.3. Taxonomy (NCBI): domain Eukaryota; kingdom Viridiplantae; phylum Streptophyta; class Magnoliopsida; order Fabales; family Fabaceae; genus Arachis; species Arachis duranensis. Next base: position 1,089,102 of record NW_026264851.1, read on the forward strand.
TTTTCTAGATTTTTTCAACATGCTGAGACGAAGTCTTGATGATTTTTCCATGTCAAATGGTAGGGAGTCAAAGCCGTGATAGCCAAGAGTTTTGAGAGAATTCATCGCAGTAACTTGGTAGGAATGGGTATTATTCCTCTCTGCTTCAAAGCTGGTGAGGATGCCGAGACTTTGGGGTTGACTGGCCATGAACGGTACACCATTGACCTTCCAAATAAAATCAGTGACATAAGGCCTGGTCAAGATGTAACTGTCACAACCAACACTGGAAAGTCTTTCACCTGCACAGTTCGATTCGACACCGAGGTAATTCAAACTTTTCATTGTTTTCATGTTTAATTTTCTTTCTTGCTGCACTTATTGATGCAATTGTGATCTATTCTAACACGCTGGTACTTTCAGGTGGAACTGGCTTACTTTGACCACGGAGGCATCCTCCCATATGTCATCAGGAACCTCATTTCACAGTGAAAAACCGTCTGTTGATGGGAAATGTTTAACACTTACCATTCTAGCAGTAGTTGATGTGAGAAATGAGAATAAGTTTTTCAATAAATAGGAAAGAATCCCTTTTTCGAGGGAGGCAATTTTACTTTTTGACATTTCCAGGTGTTTATATATTTAGGCATGTGAAGTGAAACATTATTGAGTACATTGATTCCCGTGATCGGCTTGCCTATTGAACAATGGGAACAATTGTAATTTTTATATAAGCCGGTGCCAATGGCATACGGAATTCGGTCTTTTGAAATTGTTAAGTGGTGGATACTTGATTTATCAATTATTTCATCCACACATGCTAAAAAGTAATCATCGTACGTTTAGCTATTCGGCATATAATCGTGTTGGTCAGATATACCTTTCCTTAACAATGCCCGTTGTAGTAATTTTAATTAAATAAAAATTGAGAGTTGAGACGCATCAACGAGGCTTTCATCCAAAAGAGAACCGTTTCTAAGATAAAGAGTAGTAAAAATGAGATAAATTGTGTCCTAATAGAGACTGAAAACTATGAAATCGCATGGCAGCTGCATATGTAGCCTCTGATGAGTCTCAAGTTGTGCCAGTGGTAGGATTCAATAGAACTAATAAATAATAATGCCTCTTCATATTAATGGTTTTTTTTTAACACAGGAGTGATAGATATTATTAATGAACCTTCGGAGTTCGGAAGCTAGTCCCTTCGAATGGATATTTATTAATGACTGAATTTATTAAACATGGGTTTAATAACAGTCACGATGGTGACCGGTTGCAGGGGCGGAGCCTCATATAAGTATAACACAAGGGGAGAATCCAACCTCCCCCCACCAAAAAAAAATCCCCAATATAACACAATTTTCATTTTTTAAGATTGATATTTTTGTTGTCATGCCAAATCCTCAACAAATTGTTTTGCCGTTTTTAGCCAAGATCACTCACCATCGTTTTTGTCAGATGATGATGCATCATATACATTAAATTCGAAACATTTTATGAGCAGAAATTTTCATGAACGGCCTAATTGGTTTTGTTTTATTACGCCAACACATATAGTCTATAGAACCATCCTCCTTACATGATACCTTCATATATATTACATCTCTGAAGTTCTTCTAGTCAAACCGAGACTAATGGGGTTTAAACCTAGAACCTCTGCATACTACTCAAATTACGTCATATTTACAAACCACGTAGAATTCAACAACTTACTCTAATAATAATAAATACCTCAAACAACAACAAAAATAAAAATAAAATACATTCACCGTTTACATAGAACTGTTCATAACACCAAAATTATACCTCTTGGAATGCTTTCTAAAGCTGGCCTCCAAGAATTCATGCTTCCATCATGTTCTTCTTCAACCTCACTCATTCTCTTTTCTCTCATCTTCATATCTTTCAGTAATTGCGCCAAAGAAGCATATTGCTGAGCATCGTTCTCCCTCGCCATCCTTCTCAACTCTTCCTTGTTCACCACCAACCTAATCCTCCTAGTTCCACTTGTACGATCACCATCAGAGGCAGAGCGTCTCTTTACCGGCTCATTCTCATCAGTATCTTCTGCTGATACTTTGCTGTTTCTCATGCAGTTCCACATGATGTTGATTTTAGTAGTAATAATCAAAGGATTAAAGCAAAGTCAACCATATAGAGAGTGTGGAGAAGAGAAAAGCACATGGAATATCCGATTGTTACGCCGTGTCTATTGTAATTAAAAGAAGGGAGATTCTTGAGATGGACTACACTATGAATTATATATTTTTGGATACCCTTTTCGTATTTGTGCTGCATCAATATTTTACTAGTGTTGCCGGCCATTAGTTTTAACTTAACATTTTTTTTTTAATTTGATGATAGCAGCATTGAAGTTTGCCCTGCCCCTGTTATTATTAGATTATTATAAAATTAGGCACTATATATTTATATTTTTAATATATATTTTATATTCTAATGTGTATTTTATCTAATAGTTGATTTTAGTATTTAATTTTAATGTACACTTATCATGATTATATAATGATAATCACGGAGAGATATGCAACAATATGTTTATCTTGCATTATACTTGAAGTTGTATGCCCTCTAATCAATGCTAAAAATAGTAGTACATTCCCCATGATAGGAAGGCTGATAGCAAATTAGTACTAAGCTATGATTTTGAGTGTCATCCAATTTTTTAAAATTGTTGTTATTATAAATTTTAAATTACAACATTAAATATTAATCTTAAATCCAAAATTTTTCAAAAATAGTTAAAAAACTAAATTTCACCTTTTTATTTATTATATTTTATATTAGTGATTTATATTTAGAGTTTAAAATTTAAAATTTATAATATTTATTTTATTTTCTATTTTTTCTTTTTTTTAATAGCAAGTTAATTTTTTAAGGAACGCTTCATTCCTTATTTTCTCCTTTAGTATTTTTCTTAAGACTATTGTATAAAACATTCTAACTATACATGTTTTATTAAGTTTGATAGTCCTAATTTTCAACCTTTTTTTTGTGAAATTTTACCTAGAATATTTTAGTCGTACAGTTTTTAAACCATTAAATGAAAAAATGATATCTCGCATTTGTTTTCATACACTCTTATTTTCTTTCTCAATTTTTTGTATCACTATTTTGTATTTACTTATTTTTATGAAGATGGGAATGGTTTCTTTTTTCCTATTTAAATAGAAATTTTATTTATTTATTAATTTATGTAACAATAAAAAAATATTTCATTATATATCAATTTTGCAGCAGCATAATTACGATAGAAAATAATTTGACATATGAAAAAATATGAGGAAGAAAATGTTATAAGCTAATGAATTTATAAATGAAACGAAATTTTTTTAAAATTCATTCGAAATCATCATTTAATTCATTCACATCTAAAAAATCGGCATTTTTTATGTTTAAAAAGTTAATCTAGGACAGAGTAAGTCTTCCAAAATAGCATAGCTAAAATTTGAATTTTTTTAAGAATTTCAATCACATTAGTAAATTTATATATTTATATTGGGGATATATTGGTAATAATAAGAAATACCGCATATATGTTTTAATTTAGAGATTAGTTCATACATACACAATAAATATATCAAAAACTTAAAATTTTGTTTATTTAATTTAATAGGTAATATTTACTCTAGTACATTAAGAGGACTAAATAAATCCTTTAATTTACTAATTTATTAGTATTTTGTTCTATTGTTAAAGTCCACATAGCATGGAACTTACTAAAGCTCAAGTTTAGGGATGACGAAATTTTTTTAAATATGGGGATCTTCGTAGGAATTGTCTTGAATGAAAACTCGAAAATGGAAAATTTTCTCCACATGAATGAGGGCAAAATTTTTCCAAAACAAGCGTGAAGATTTAAGTAGAAATTTTTCTGCTAATTTTTAAATTATTAAATTTATTTAAATATTTTAATAATATATTTTTAATATANAATTATCAATATAAAAAAATAAAAAATGGAGTTCTTATTTTTTGCAGGACACGCGTAAAATAGGAATGGTCCATATTCCCCTATGACAAAAATCAGGAGTGGAGAGGGAGAATAAATCTTGAGACTGAGCGAGAATAAGAAGGAGGCATGTCAAGTGGCGGAATTTGAAAAAAAAAATTTTGAAGGCAAGCACAACATAAAGTAACCTCGGTAGCTCGTTTTTTTTTTTGGAAATGTGAAAAAATAAGGTACTGGAAAGGAAATAGTTCTTGATCCTAAAAATTTATTTTTATTTAAGAGTCCTTTTCTTTAATATAAAAACTGATTTACCTTTTTAGAAGAATGATTTCTTATGTAAATTATACAAAAATTATTACGCCCGAAAAATTATTTTGTAACAATTTAAAGGATTAATTTTATTTTCGATAATATTTATCTCTCTAAATTATCTAGACGAATTATCTTTGCTATTATTTCATTACAGTCAAATAATATAATACAAAAAATGAAACGTTAAATTTATAATAAAATAAAAATATCAAAATTTATTAATTTAAACAGTATTATATTATAATAGCATTAAATTTATAAAATTGATTTAAAATTAAAATAATAACTTTTTATTAATAACTGATATTACTATTAGTTATATTATAATTTTTATTATTCTAAAAATAAAATAATGTATGAAACTATATAAGAAGCTAAATATAATTTAGCGTTTATTCTATAATAATATTTAATTTGTAACGTTTATTTAAAGATATGTCACTTGTTGTTGATTTAAAGATTTGCTATTTGTTATATCAAATAGGATTGGATAAAAAGTTTGAAGGATTGGTGAAGATGTACATAAAATTCAGATACATAAATTAAAGAGATAAGTACTTTTTTCATCCCCAAAGTCTGGGGTCGAAATCAAAATCGTCTCCGACATTTTTTTTTTATTAAAATCATCCTCAACGTTTAAAAAAGTTTTAAAATCATCATTTCCCGAATTTTTGGACCAAAATACCCTCATCATCATCATTCTCCTCTTCACCTTCCTCACCCCACCCCACCACCTCCACTGCCACCAACATCACCACCACCACCACCGTCACCACCACCATCACCA
>NW_026264851.1:1094199-1094491 GCF_000817695.3 Arachis duranensis
GCCTCTTCCTCATTTCCCTTTTTTCATGGTCATCATCATCATCATCAACAGATTTCATCAACAACAAATTTCATCAAAAATACAGAAATTCAAATTTTAGCAACAACAAATTTCATCAACAACAACAAATTTTATCAAAAATTTAGTTCACAGAAGAAAAAGAAGAAAAAGAAGAAGAAGAAACAGTGGTGCGGTTCGGTGTAGTGCGGCAGGACGGCAAGGCGGCGGTGCGGTGGTGCGGCGGTATGGAGAAAAAGAAGATGGTCGTGCGGTGGTGCGATGCAGTGCGGCA
>NW_026264851.1:1094648-1096205 GCF_000817695.3 Arachis duranensis
CCCTTCTTGTATCCCTTTCTTTTCTTTTTTATTTATTTATTTATTTTATATTTATTTTATTTTATAAATTTTTAATAATGAAGGGTAATTTGGTAAAAAAATAAAATTGAAGTAAAAAATGACGATTTTATAACGTTTTGTAACGTTGGGAATGATTTTAATAAAAAAAAAAGGTCGAAGACGATTTCGATTTCGACCTCAGACTTTTGGGACGAAAAAAGTACTTATTCCTAAATTAAAAGTATATCAATTTAATCAAACAAACTATTTTTTTTTCTTTAAAATAAAATTACTAATATTTTTACAAAAACTTTGGAGGCATAGCTCCCCTTACCCACACAAAGTTCCGCCACTCGGCATGCCCCGCACGGTTGTCATCCTTACTCAAGTTGCTTGAAAAAGGAGAGAGGACTATGGTCTAACTCTAAACCTAGGATGCCTTCTTTTTGTTGGTTAAACAACCAATGATGTCTTTACTCTTCTCCCCTTTTTTATCATGGGCTAAGCCCAGAAAAAAAAGAATCCGACCCGACCATGAATCCGACTCACCCATATTCTCGTACCCCGCTCACGTACCACCCCTTGAGAAATGTAAGTTTTATTTTTGGGCCACTTGATAGCCACATAACGTGGGTGCCACTTTGCTATCCTAGCCCACATCTATTTGCAAGGTGGGTCAATTGAGTCATGTTTACTATAAGTTAAAATATATGCTTTAGGTATATGGAATGCAGGTCTCCCGAGTAGCTTGATGGTAAGGAGCAATAACTCAAACCCAAGTGATCCCGGTTCGAGACCAGCATTGAGAGAGAAGAGAAGAAGAGAGATGGAAGAAGAATATGAGGTATTTCAAAATACCTCTCTTTTTTGGTAGTTTCTATTATTCCGATGAATATTTAGCTCACTCGTACTTTAAATTATTTAAAAATAAATTTTAATTTTTGTTCATCAAAATTTTTGAGACAATCTAAAATTGAAATCAGTTAGAATCTTATAATTTAAAAGTTTTAAATCTTAATTTAGTCTAACACTTTCCCTCAACTAGAGAAACAAATATTTTAATTAGTGACGGAGCTTAAACATAATTTTTAAGAGAAAAAAATTTATATCAAATAATAAATAATATCTTGGTATAGACTTCACTTAAAATAAGTTCGTCTAATTTCATTTAGAATATTATTAAAATATATTTGAAGTCATTTTTTAAAATCTTGTTATAAATAATTAAGATTAAATTTGTTATTAAATGATTCTTTGAACTTTTAAAAATTATATCTCACTTTTTTTCTATAAATTATTGGAGTTATAAAATTATCAAATAAAATTAACATTATTAAAGTTATATTTTTTTAAATATTAATCTTTCTCTTAAAAAATACATCAATTTTTTAGTTGTTCATTATTACAATGATAGAAATTTTAAAATATATAAATTATAAAATATTTAAAAAAAATTATAGTTAAGATAATAAATATTAAAAATCATAATAATTATTAAATATTTAAATATCTTTTATTAGCGAAAAAATTGGTATATATAATAGGTCAACAATAAAA
>NW_026264851.1:1096403-1101185 GCF_000817695.3 Arachis duranensis
TATATAAAATAAATTTTTTTGGCCTATTAAAAAACTTATGTTTTTAATTATGTATATTTTAATTTTATCCGATCAAATATTTTTTATTTTTTTATGTAGTCACATCCAAATTTATAATCTTCATTGAGTTTTAGATTTATTATTTATAAGTATCTGAAATTCAAAGTTAGAATGCTTAATTGATCATATTCCCAATTAAACCCAATAACTTAATTATATATATAATAAAAATTTGATGAAATATTGAAAAATGATTATCTATGTAATAACAACTAATCAAGGAAATTTATTTGTATCTACATGCAATGAACATATCCATAATTTAAGTCTTTTTCAAATTGGATTTCCTGTGAATGCAAAGGAGGAGGTTTGCAGTGCAAGGCATCTTTAGATTTAGAAAAAAAAAAAAGACAATAGGTTTTTAACCTTTTTTCTGTAGATATATTAGTCTTCGAAGAATGGAAAATACATTAATGTCTCTGATTTCTTTAAAATGTGGACAAATTTATCCTTCTATTGAAGTTATTCTGTTAGGCCCAATGAAAAATGCTGACGTGACTCTTGTAGCGCTAACCTGGCCGTTACGGGATAACACGTGGACTATAGCTTTTGAAAAGATGACGTATTAGTCCCCACGCACCAAAACGACGTCATTTCACCTTCTTTAATCCCCTTCTGCATTACCCATAAACCCCCTTCTTTTTTGTGTCTCCCACGACTCCCACCGATCAAGGAGCACCCCAATCGCCACGATTTTCACCGTCAATGGCACCGTTGATTGCCCTATGCGCACCCTCCAAAACCACTGTATCCCACTGCTCTGTTCTAGTCTCATCATGGCGCTCCTAGGGGAAGACCGCCGTCGTTAGTAGTGGTGGCTTGGCCACAATCAAAGAAGCACGATAGAACCGACCTCTACAAAGATCGATGTCGGAACTCAGTGCTGCCTCCACATGACCGTTCGGTGCTCCTCGCATCGCAACAACGCCGTCTTCGCCGCTTTGGATCCAGCCACCTCCATCATGCACGGTGTCCTCTCCTTCCTCCTTTGCGTCGGCGCCACTACCTCGATGTAGAACTGCAGCTTCGCCAGTACCGCTTGCTGTCGTCCGACCAATGGCCGCCTTTGTAAACGAGTACGGTGGCTTTGGCTGTGGAAAATTCAACCCCTCTGCTGCTGCTCCGCTGCCCTGGACGGCAACTTCCTCTTCAGCCAGAGCCGTTTCCTCCAAGTGCGCCAAATGTAGATCCTTTGAATTTTGCATATGCAATTTCTGGTAAGTTGCTGATTCTATTTGAGAGCATATTAATTTTTCTAGAATTATGAGGAGTTCTTACATGTTCTTCATAAATTGCACAATCTGGACCTGTTGAATTGTGATCTGAGCATGTGAAATTGAATTTGTGCTCTATTGTTGGTGAATATGTCGCTGAATTGCTTGTTGAATATGAATTTGCATAGACTCCTGCCTCTCATTTTTCTTGAAATTTTGCTTATGTTGCTGCGATTTGTTACTCTGTTGATTCTTTGTTTATGTGTTTTGGATGCATTACTGATGATTCTGAAATTGTTGTTGCTGCATTCCTTAATTCTATATCTTCGTAAACCGAATCTGAATTCTGGAATTGTAGAACTGAAAGTGCTGAATTTACCACTTTTGGATTTGGTGAAATATTATTGATTAGTTGAACATCTGAATCTGGAATCTGGAATATTGGTTGAAAATGCAGAAGGGGGTTAAAGTGTGTTTGGAGGGGTGGGGGTAAAATGGCGTCGTTTTAGTGCGTGGGGACTAATATGTCTTCTTTTCAAAAGCTATAGGCCACGTATCATTCTGTAATGGCCAGGTCAGCGCCACGGGAGCCATGTTAGCGTTTTCCATCGAGTCTAACGGAGTGACTTCAACAGAGGGATAAATTTGTCTACATTTTGGAGGGATCAGAAATATGAATGTATTTTCCATTTCTTGGTGACGAAAATATCCGCGAAAAAAAAAAGATCAAGAACCTATTTGTCCTTTTCTCTTAGATTTAAATTTCGATACTATTTGTTGAACATGTCGCTTACATTTTAATATCAAAGTTGTTGACCAAAACACAGAGGCCTTATTTGTGGAAATACTATAGTAGCTGACGTGTGCCACAAGATAAGATGCATTCACATTTATGAACATCTAAACTATTTGTTTTAGATCGACTAAACCATATATTCGAGGTGATCTGAAACAGAATTGTTTTGGACTTGAACGTGAGGTCCAAATATTTTTAGATGATCAGTCCAACGTCTTTTCTAACAAGGATGAATTCATTCGAGTTGTTTGACGAGAGGTGAGAGTGGTACCTACAAGAGACTCCGATGCTTAAATTAGCAAGGATTTTAAGCAGATTTTTAGAAGATCAGATATGAATATACCTGAGGGTGTTAGTGTATTTATAGTAAGAGTAATAACCATATTTTAGTATTGTTCCACCTTTGGTGGTGGAAGGTCATTCCTCTTATCTAAAAAGTTGTTGAAATCTTCCTTTTAGATAAGAAGAAGAAATCTTAAAAATTAGTTGTTGACTTGGATAATTAAGACTGAGTTACCGTTGTTGTGCTCGACCTCTATGAGGTCGGGTAGAAGTAAAAGAAGCCACCTTTGATGGTGGACTTTTATTCTTTTTGGGCCTGGCTTTATGTTTTTGGGTTAGGGTATGAATAGTGCTCCTACTTGAATCCGAGCTTGTATGAGATCGGGTTCAAACATTGGTGGATCTCCTTCACGTCGGGTAAAACGCCTTTTAGGGGTAAGTCAGACACTCGACGTATTTTGAAACGACACGTCTTTTCACACGTTCTTTTTTCGGTTGCCTTGGTAACCGTGCCCACTATTAATGAGGGGTGTGAAATGACATTTGTGTCCCTAATATCTTATAAATATCCAATTTTATTTCTCTTTCTCTTTTTTCGTTTCATGAAACGTTTGCTCTTACCATTTTTGCTTCCATCTTCATCTCCTCTTTTCCTTTTTTCTGAGTTATCCGTCCTTTCAGTGAGGTATCTTTCTAGTCGACCTTCTATGACCAACTTTTCTATAACATTCAGATCATAACAGTCGTTAGTAGGATGCCCATATATTTTGTGATACTCGTAATATTTTGTCTGATTTTTGGCCTTTTGTGTTTATTGGAGTGAGGAAGTAAAAATTTTCCAGTGTGACAGATCTTCTTGTAAATATCAATAAGAGAAACTCGAAAGGGAGTGTAGTTGTGGTATCTTCGAAACTTCTCTGGGATATACTCCTCTTTTTTCTTTGTCTTCTTCTCCTTGTCCCGAGTTTGGTAAGAAAGTTTTGGCTTTGAGACGGGATCTCTAAGTCAGGAGTTTTCCTCCACGTTGATATACTTCTCTACCCGCCCTTTTGTTTCATACAAGGAAGTCGAGTGTCGCTTAGATATGGATTGGATCTCTAAGGCCGTTAACCAACCTCATTATCATTGATTTAGGAGGTAAGTTTTGTATTTTCAAGCAAGCTTTGTTGTAACTTTCCATATAATTTCGGAGTGTTTCACCGACCTCTTGTTTTACTCTTAAGAGACTTGGAGTAAGTTTGACTTTATCCTTCTGAATTGAAAATCTGGTCAGAAACTGTTTTGCCTGGTCATCAAAACAAGTCATCGATCTGGGCGGTAAGTTATGAAACCATTTCATCGCTGCTTTGGTCAGCATTGTCGGAAAAGCCTTACAACGAGTTGCATCGGAGGCATTAGCTTGGTACATCTGACTTTTGAAATTGCTAAGGTGATGTATTGGGTTCGGTCGTTCCATCATAGAGATGTATATCGGACTTTTAAATTCCTTGAAACACGTGCTCGCATGATTTCTTCAATAAATGGGTCCTCCCCTCTAAAAGGACTTTCCTCTCTTTCAGCTCAATTTCTCTGACTTCTTAGATTGACCTCTAATCTCTTGAGAGCTTTTCCTCCAACTCTTTTCGTCGTCGTACCTCTTTTCGTAATTTTCTTTCCGTTTCTTGCTGTCATTCAACTTCTTGCTCGAGTTGTTCTAATTGGCCGCGATATCCGTGTACGAGTCCCGATATTTTTGTGGGATGAGGAGGTTCTTCATCTTCAGGTTGGTGAATCTTTGAATGGATCCACCAAGGTGGCAGGTTTCCTAATGTACCTTCCTTGTGGGGGGTACTTGTTCTTTCCTATGGTGGGGGTAACGCAAGTGCTCAATCGCCGCTGTGAGGCTCCAGTTCCGATTCAGATGCCGTATGGCCGTCCTTGAATTGATTGTCCGTCATTCGTAGGTGTAGACTTCCAGATTCTCCGACAATGGTGCCAATGTTTCGAGGATTACCTGAAACTGGGTTGCTTTGGACTTGAATGTAAGGTCCAAACGCCTTTGGATGATTTGTCCAACACCTTCTCCAACGAGGATGAATTTGTCCAAGTTGTTTGACAAAAGGTAGGAGGTGGTACCTGCAAGAGACCCCAATGCTTAAGTTAGCAAGGACTTTAAGCAGGTTTTTAATAGATTGGGTCTGAATATACCTGAGGGTGTTAGTTTATTTATAATAGAAGTAATAACCACTTTTTAGTGTTGTTTCACCTTTGGTAGTAGAAGGTTGTTTCTCTTGTCTAAAAAGTTATTGAGATATTCCTTCTAAATAAAAAATATCTTAAAAATTAGTTATTGACTCAGATAATTAAAGCTGAGTTGTCGTTGTTGTGTCCAACCTCTATGAAATTGAATAAAAATAAAAGAAACCACTTTTATTGTAAACTTTTATTCTT
>NW_026264851.1:1101244-1102979 GCF_000817695.3 Arachis duranensis
ATATTTTATTTAAAAATTGACAATGAATAAATAAATAATTTCGTAATATTACTAAATACTAGTTAAATTATAAAATTTATCCATATTTTTTTTAACAACAAACAAGATTTTGCTTAAATTAATAGGTATCGAGTCTCCTGAACCAACTAAATATTTAAATAACACGGTGATTAATGGTATTAAAAAGCCAATGATTGATGTATAGCACGAGAGGAAGTATTTCATACTTGCATTTTTTTTTGGTATTAATTTCATACTTGCATTTAACAATAACACTTTAAACCTGCTGAGGATTTTGCTCTTGCATGGTTTTCATATAGGAGTGGCAATTGGGCGGGTAGGGACGAGTTTTTGCCCTACTCGATCCTACTCCGTCGTCCTTTTACTCAAGTATTATCCGTCCTCTTACTACATGCGGGTAGTAAACTGCAATACCCTAATCCGTTCCTGCGAGTATCCGTCTCACTCTTACCTGCTCTTATAAAAATTTAATATCATTTTAATTTTTATATATTCATATATAAATTAAAATAAATAATTAAAATTCATAGATAAATTAAAATACAAACATAAAATTCATATAATGTCATTAGCTCAAATAACTTGAATTTTAAAAAGAAATTAGTGTTAGATTACTACAAATTTAACAACATAATAAAGAAATTACAATATTAGATATAAAGTAGTCTTCAATCCTTATTCTTGATCACTTTTCACATCATCATCATTAAAAATTTGCAAATCAAGATTTAAACATAAAAATTAAAAGTGATAACAATTAAACAAAATTAAAGATACTTAGTAGAATTAAACAAAATAAAAATACAAACAAACAAAAATAATTCAAGTAATATATAATGACAATAAACAGCATATTAGTCTTCCTCACAAAGTTGAAACAAATAATAACACAGCACACCATTATAAAAGACTAAACAAAGCATATAAATTATAGTATAAGAGAATATAGTATAAGACTTTAAATTATTAGAATGAATAATTGTCAATACTCATTTGTCAATAATAATTTATAGGCATGATTAGGGAGTGATTTAAGATTATTATTCATAAGCACATGACTCAGATAAATAGAACAATAATAATTCATAAGCACATGATTTGTCAATAATAATTCAGACTTTTTCTTTCTTTGATGTATATCATTCTAGAATGAAAATATGATTGTACAAGAGATAATGAATTTCTGTCAAGACATAATAAGCACAAGATAACTATAAAATAAGAACATGATTTGTTGAAATAAATTTTTTCTTTGATTCTCAATCAATGAAATCATGTTGCCTTAAGAAAGGCTTTGTATTCCACTTGGATGATCATTTTTCCCATTGTCACCTTGGCCATGTTTTTCTACAAATTACTTTTTTCTAAACTATGGTTTTGATTAGAAACCAAATTGAAATACTATCCATTGACCTTTTAAATTATAAACTGATTTGAATACTATATGTTAATTGATTGCATTGGTTTATTTTTTTTATTTGATAAGTTAGCCTTTTTATTTTCGGTGCTAACAGTTATTAATAAAGAAAAAGTAAAAAGGTTCTTCGTCTGTGGGGGTAGAGACATTTCTTTCTCCCTCTGTGTTCTGCAGCCATTGCATATATAATTATGAATGTTGCAAATTCCTCTTAACATGATTCAGATAAATAGAACAAAGAGTACCCATCAAATCATCAATATCAAATAGTGAGAAATTAACTCACAGATAAATAGA
>NW_026264851.1:1103185-1103521 GCF_000817695.3 Arachis duranensis
AACAGACTGACGGCGACGGGCTCACGGCAAAAATAGAGGAGGACGGCGAAGTTCTGCTCTCAGATGGAAGACGGCGGTTAAGCTCTGCACAGATAGAGGATGGCAGCGAAGCCTCTCGGAAGGAGGACGGAGAAGAAGCCTTTCTCTCAGACGGAGAACGACGGCAATCGGCGGGTTTGGAGAAGAAGAAGCTGGATGCTCTATTGCTCTCAAGCTCAGTAGCAGCTTCTCACACTCGTTAGTGGTCACTGGAGATTGGGGAAAAAGAATTGAAAATTAGGGTTTCAATTTTCAATCTTAACTTTCTGAAGAGTGAAAGTGAAACAGAATTCCTAG
>NW_026264851.1:1104473-1108239 GCF_000817695.3 Arachis duranensis
AGTATACTAAATATTAATATTTTTTATAATTTAAAAGTTAAAAAAATAACCTCTGAACCTTACCAATACAGGGCCTAACTCTAGCTGGGCTACAATTATTGACCAAAAACATAACTTTGTTCCCAATCAGTGAGTCACATTCTCCGTCATTCATTGTTCGAAGGTCACCAGTGGAATCCATATATGATTTTAGTTTTGGTACATGGTGGGCCGAGCGCTGAAAAAAGACTCGGACAGAGCGATCACATCGAAACTCTTTTTTTCTGTCAAAGCCTTACGTATATGAAAAAGTTAAAAATAAATTAGTTAATAAGGCCAAGACAAAAAAAAAAAGGTCATAAGACCAGGCAGTGGATAAAAGTGAAAATTCTCGAGTGTTGGTGTGTGGCCAATGAGCCTGGCTTTAATGGCATATCTCCCTCTTTCTATTTCAAAGGTCTAGAGTTCAAACTCTAGAGAATGCAATTGAAAAAAAATGCAATAAAATGTGAAGAGTGTGTGGGTGTGTTGGTGTATCTAGGATTTGGAGTTGTCCAATTTATTGAGGTATCTAAGATTGGGGGTTGTCCAATCCACCAACAAAAAAAAAAAGTGTTGGTGTGTGTAAATGTGTAGTACGGAATATTATAATTAGATATGATTGGACAACCTCCAATTCCTAAATTATACACTCACACAGATAATATCTTCTTTTTGATCAATTTTACACTACATGAGACTTAAACTCAAGACCTCTTGATAAAAAAAAGGAATACATACTACTTAAGGTTCATTAACAAATATACATAGATAGATTAAGATATCCCTCTTCTATCTCCGCTTTTGTTTAGAAAAATACTTTCTGTCTCTATTTTATTTTTGTCACGAATTTTTATTTATTTATTTTTATTGAAAAAGTAGATATCCGTTAATATTTATGTATATTAACCATTATTTTTTAAATTCAATACAAAACTATAATATAATTTAATCAAATTAATCGTATTAAAACAATTCAAATCACAAATTTAATATAATCTACATACATATTAAATATCCACATATACATATTAAAATAAAATAATAATCTTTTCAATATATATAAGTGAAGATATTTTAGTAACTTTATTTTTTGTGAGAATTTAGTGAATTTTCATGAATGGATATTTTTATCCCCCTTCTCATTTCTATGTATTTGTGTGGGTAGATCCTCGTCTATGAGAATTTTGACAATTTTTAATAAAATTTTTATTGCATGTAATTTCGGTGGATATCCAAATTTTTTTAATTTTCAATATAATATCTAGAGATAGAAACTATATAACTTGATTTAAAAAAAAACGGATGTCATCATAAGAGCTTTTTTATATAAATAAATAAAAAATTTTAATTACCAAACTGTACACAGGTAAAACTTTTTTAAGAATACACATGGCCAATTTATGGATGGCGCACGCAAGTTGGAGTTTCACTCTATTACAGGTCTGGCATTTACGAAATAGAACAGACAGCAGCAGAAAGCACGTCAAGAGTGGCGCCCACAAAATGGGGACCATCTAATGGCTGGCGTTAGCAAATTAGGCATATCAGGGACATCGACAAACGTAAAATGGTACAACTCAAGTGTACCGCCAACGAAGTTGAATCCTTATTGTTATAGTACTCTATCTTAGTATATTATAATTTTTTACTATTATAATAAAAATTAATATTTATTTATAAAATTAAAAATAACATATAAAAATGAATAATTTTATAAGTATTTTTAAAATAATATATTTTAATACTCTTTTTAAGTATTCTTAATAATCTTATTTTTATTATTATTTTAGATTCTAATTTTTTACTAATTATATTTTTATTATTATTTATAATTAATTTTTTATTTAATTTATCATTTCTAATAGGAATAATAATATATATTATAAAAAATTAGAATAATAAACAATGCACAAAAATTAGAATAATTTTTTTAATACTCTAAGTATTCTTTTATTTAGAAAAAATTATGGAAAAAACCAATAATGACTAGTAACAAACCTAAACGTACGTTGAGTGAACGCAGAAACTATAATTTCTTCAAGTGAACGGATTCTTGGATGCAAAATCACGTATGCGTTCAGAGAAAAAGAGTTGCCAAATATTAAAGAACAGTGTTCAAAACACTTAAACATAGAGCTGCACATGGATCGGATAATATCCGCATATCTGCGGTAATTATCCACATCCGATCCGAATAGTGCGGATATTATCTGATCCGCAGAGCCATCGGATCCGATCCGATCCGATCCGATCCGTACTATAGTCGGATCGGATTGCGGATTCGGCAGTGATATCCGCGGATCCGATCCGCATATCACACATCATATATAAATAGCATATTTTAAGACTTTAAACCCTAATGTGATGAATTTTAGTGTTATTTTATGAATTTTATGAATTTCATGATATTTTGTTTTTAATTTTTTATATTGTACTTCAACTTAGAATAATTAAACTTAAATCTTGTGTTATTATTTTGTTTTTGTTATTCAAAAGAACTATTATTAATAATATTCTAGGAGTGAATAGGCTTAAACAGATAAAAAAAAGAATTTTCTTGATATTTTTTTTTGTAAAAACAGTCAAACAAAATCTTAAAATAATTTTTTTTTGATTATGCGGATATACCCGATATCCGATCCGATCCGATCCACAAGTATGCGGATCGGATCGGATCGGATCCGGCCTGAAAAAATGCGCATATCGTATTCGATCCGATCCGTGTACAGCCCTACTTAAACGCTCTTTTATCATCTTCAGCGTGTTTGCCAAACACACTCTTAAACTCACATTATGGAACAAATGTGCCGCAATACCGATTAAGGTTCTCTTCCACGTTAATCCCACCCCACGAGGTGGCCAATTCGCAGAAGCTGCCAGCGAGATGGGCCAATTCGTTGCTGCTGCCCCTGAGTTGGACCAACTCGTGTGCGCCGGGCCTGACTTGGTCCATTTCGTGCTTGCCAAGTGCGACGTTGAGACCTGCATGATTTTTGTTACTGTTTACTCCATTTTGTGGACGTCGAACTTGTAATAGAGTGAAACTCCACTTAGCATGTGTCATCTATAAATTGGCCATGCGTATTCTTAGAAGAATTTTGTCTGATGCGCATTTTAGTAATTAATTTTTTTCTTATTTATTTATATAAAAAAGCCTCATCATAAGAACACCATTTTACTAGTCCTACAATGTAAGTTATTATTATTAAGCCATTAAGGTGTTGCCAGGCCGGTGTAGGATTAGTTATGAATATTATAATTTAAGAAAAATAATTAATATATGTTTTAAGAGTATATGATAAGACTATTATTAATAGAAGATTTTAAATATTTTATTTAATAAATAAAAAAATAAATATATTAAAAATTTAAAATTTTGAATTTTTAATAAATTAATTTTTAATTTAAAATCTTAATATGTAATCTTAAGTTTGAAATAGAAATTGAAATTGAAAAAGATTAAAAAATAATGACTAAAAGACAGAACTAAACTAAATTTAAATATTATATTTAATATAAAATATATATAACTGAATTATATCTCAATATTCTATTTAATTTAATACAAAAATAAACTCTAAAAATATTAAAATTACCAAAATATCTTTATTTATATCTTAGTTAAAATAAAGCTCTAGCTAGTGTAATTCAATTTTCACCTGTCCCTATAATTCACCCTAGCCCCCTTTCTCATTTACTAGCTAGGTCCTCAAAGTGTACATGAGGAGTGAAGCCCTCCCCGTTT
>NW_026264851.1:1108320-1122083 GCF_000817695.3 Arachis duranensis
TGTTAAAATCATTTAATATTATTTGGTTGAAGGGATATAATTTTTTAAGGATTGTATATATTTAAAAATATTGTATTTATTGGTTAAAGAAATACAACTTTTTAAGAATTGTGTATGTTTAAAACATTGTATTTATTAAAAATAGAAAAGACATAACTACTTGTATATGTAACTAATCATAATTGCTACGTGTAATATGTATAAATAAGTTATTGTTCACTATTTCAGAAACACAAGTACTAAGTGTATATTTAAATCAACTATTAAAAATTTTTTTTTGTTCAAGAGAGTTGAGAATTTCTTATTATTGCTAATTAAGAAATTCTTAGGTTTCATTGTATCCTATGAGAGTATTGTCATCAACCCTATAGCAACTAAGTATGAAAACAATTAAAGCGATATAATCGTACCTTGAAATCACTACACAAATATAAGATTTTGTCATCTTCTCATACTAATATACCCAACAGTGCGTCATAGTCTGTGCAACGCTTTTTAGTTGCAATGCCAGGAATTTTTTAGGATTCGTAATTTCAGCGTCACTTCTTCGCATGACATTAGAGTTTGCGACGAAGTTAAAAGGTGTTTGTGGTGCGGTTTAGTTCGATTTTTTAGAGAAAAATCATCTAATCTAATCGTTTAACTAAATTGCGATTTGATTTAGTTTGGGTTTTTTTGGAGACTATCCGAACCAAACTAAATAAATTGAAATCGATTTGGTTTGGTTTGGTTTTTTCAATCAATTCAAACAAAAATTTTTCATGTTATTTCACAAAGTCGTAACATTGAAATTATAAAACACAATTGCACAATAACTAATAAAAGTCTTGATCTAATGAAATTCAATGACAAAAGAAGGTAAAATACGACAATTAAAGAAGTTTAAAAGTTCAATAGTCAACACAACAAAACATAAAAATAAATTTCTAGTAACAGATAGCTACGTTTCGGTGTCTTCTCCAACAAAATGGCAAAAATTTTTTAAGCAAACCAACCTAAAATTAAAAGACAATATTCAATCATATTCAACACCATAATTTTTTTCATTAGGATCAGAAGAGTGGGTGCAATTTTTACAAATTATACAAAACAAGTAACAATCATAACAAGTAATATATATAAAGAAAAAATAAATTAAAAATTATTTAAAGGTAATAAAAAAAAGTTATCAGTCTAAACTTGATTATACCTAATTCTAACTTCACCAAATCCTTAATGAGCTCTTCAAAACAAGTTTTGGAGAATTTTAGGACTAATTTTGTGTACAAATTAATGCCTCACCTGTAATTGGAATTAGAGAACTCATATAATTATTCAACATCCTATCTTGAGTACTAAATACCGATTTTGAAGCTACTGTAGAAACCGACATGGCTAAGACATCTCTTGCAATCTATCCAAGAATTGGATATTTAATGAAATTCACTTTTCACCAGTTTAAGATGTCAAATTACATGTCACTCTTTTCTAAAATCTCTATAATATATAAATCTACCTCATTATTGTTAACACTCTCATTGAATTGCATTTCCTTCTCAAATTTCGTAGCAAAAAAAAATTTCATTTGCATCAAGCTCTTGTGTGCCAATTTCAAGAGGATCTTGACGAATAAATTTTTGATAGTTACCAATCCTATCAAATAGCGTATAACTATTAAATACCTTGAATAACGTCTCCTTCACCTTTGAAGTCAAGAAATTATCATCTTCTTTTTCATACAACTTCTCAAAACTCCAATTGATCAACTAAAACTTATACCTAGGATCAAGAACCACTGTAATAAAAATCATCATATTTATATTTTTTATATTTTTTCAATACTTATCATACTTGGACTTCATTTCTTTAACCATGCCTAAAAGTATTAGATCTAGGCTTTCCATCCAATACTTAAGTGTAGAAAATATTTTACAAAAATCATTAAAATGTTGAGAAGACATAACAAATGTTGAACCAGAAACTTTGTTGGTTACATCATAAAATATTTTTAAAAATTTGACAAAATGTCTTGCATTCTCCTAATTCTCAGACTTAGAAATCCCACCAGCCATCATAGCATATTCTGAGTCTCTCCTCAATCATTTAAATGCCTTTTGAAATTTTAAAGCACTTTCAAGCATTAAAAAAGTAGAGTTTCATCTAGCAGGACTATCTAAATGCATAGTGCCCTTTTTTTTAATTCTAGCTTCCTTAATCATAGTCTTGAACCTCCTAGTACGATATGGTAATGCACGTATATACCTAACTCCATTCTTAATCTTTAAAATTGAATCATGCAGTTCTCACAACCTATCATTCACAACAAGATTTAAAATATGAGCACAACATCTAACATACAAAAATTTTTCCTTCAATGGATGTGAGTTCCAATCATCTATTCTACTTTTCAAGTAAAAAATAGCAACATCATTTGAACTAGCATTACTAACAGTTATAGAAAAAATCTGCGATATCTCCCAGCTCAACAAAGATCTCTCAATCTTCCTACCAATTATTTTTTTCTTGTGATTCTTGATAGCACAAAAATTCAGGATTCTTTTTTGCAGTTTTCAATTAGCATCAATATAATGAGCAGTAAGGTAAATATAGTTCAAGTTTTGCACAAATAACCAACAATCAGTTGTCAAATAAACATTTTGATTTGGTTGATTGAAAACAGACTTCAACTTGATTTTTTTTTCATTCAAATAAAGCTTTCAACAATTCCTAGCAACTATGATCCTTCCAAGAATTGAAAAGTTGAGTTGCAAACGACTCGTATAATAATGAAAATCCTCCCCCACAACATACAAAAAAGGCAATCATCGACAATAATCATTCTAACAAGGGCTTATCTACGAAGATCAATATCAAAACACACAGTAGAAAATGAACTACCTATTCCTTTCCTATCATCTTTTATTACATATTGAAAACAAATAATCTTTTTAGTAAGGATCTAATGTTTCCTTAGGAAATTTTTTGCATTGTGACAACACGTGATTTTTCATGTTATTGGTGTCATTTTTATGCGTATCACAAGCACAACTATCTCCACACCAATTGCATTTAGCTCTAGGGTAATGTGGATTAATAGTTTCATCTTTAGTAAGGTGATCCATGTCCAAGATCTAGGTCTACAAGGCTTTCTCTTACCTTAGCTTCGTCGGTCTCAGTTTAAGTGGTATCATCAACAGGAGCTTCGTCAGCAGTCCGTCTCTTTCCTCTACCTCTATTAGCAAGCTTCCTTGTGTTTCTACGACGAGAAGCAATGCATCAGAGATCTGATACTTGCATTTTCATTCGAAAGAGCAACAACAACTCCTATTGCTCCTTCAGTATTGCCCATATTCTCACTTGAACTGATATCAAAATGCATAAATAAATTCATTAAACAACAAAACAAAATTACTAGCAATTTTAAAAAATCAATAACAACTACAATGAACAAATATATTGAACAAATAATTAAAAAATCAAAAGTAGAAACACAACAAAATAAAATTACTAGCAATTTAAAAAATAACAACAAATATATTGAACAAATACATTAACTAACAAATAAAATTACTAGCAATTTCAGCACAACAAATACATTGAACAATGAACAACAATCAGCACAACAATACATCAACAACAAAATAAAATTACTAGCAATTTCAGCACAACAAATACATTAAAAAATGAACAACAATCAACAAGTACATTGAACAAATACACTAAACAAATACATTGAACAGAAATTGAATACCAGACTTGGAGGCTCCATATCTGACATGGCGGCTGCTGTGTGTGAAAACGATGGAAGAGACAGCGTGGAGGAGACAATGCTGTGGGTTTTGTCCGAGACGACAAAAACGGTGATGTGGGTGGCTGGGTGCTGTCCGCGAGGGTGCTGTCCGCGAAGGTGCCATCCAGCGAGTCAGGGATGATGCTGTGGTCTGTGGAGGACGACGGTGCTAGGACATGTTAGGGTTCGACACTGGGGCTTGAGGTTTCTTCGCAAGAGTGAGGCTACAACGCAGCGCTAGGTTTAGGACCAGCAACGGTGGAGGATGACGGTGCTGGGGCTCGATGCTGCTGCGCTGCGGCTTTAGGTTTCTTCGAGAGACTGCGAGAGTGAGGCTACGACGCTCCACTAGGGTTAGGAATTTAGGTTAGGTTATCTTATTTGGGAGTTGGTTCAATGGTTTTGTTTGGTTTTTAAGTGAATCGATTCGGTTAGAGTTTTCAATGTCAGAATCGAAAATCGAACCACAAGAAAAACAACCAAACATGATATTTTCGGTTGTCAATTTTTTCAATTTTTTATTTTTTCGGTTTGGTTGGTTTGTTGTGTTCAATCCGGAATGATTTTGAATACCGATAAATTATTAGTGGGCGTTGGCCGATGCCGTGGTTGGCGAAAAAGAAGATCCCCTCGAATAAAGAGCATCCTAGTGTGTGTAAGGCTTCTCAATAACACCATGAGGTACTCCAGAGGATCGTGATGATTTTGGCGCCGCTTCTGGGAACCACATTGGAGGTCGTCACTGTGAAGTTAGGGGTTGTTGGCCGACTATTTCTTTTCTGTGTCTCTTTCTATGATTTATTCTGTGAAACACTGATATGTCTCTCCACCATGAATGTTGCATCTCTTCTGTTTATAAAAAATGAATTGCATTGTGTTCTGTGCTTCCATGCAAGTCCGACAACATCAATGTCAAGTCTTTTTCGGCTACGACGATGCCCCTTTCTCTCTACCCTTACCCATTACGATGTGAGATATCCTGGGAGTGAACCACGATTGAAGAGGAGAAAGAAAACAAGGTCACAGAGCTTTATCCTAATTAGATTGCACATAGATAATGTTGGAAATTTAAAAATATAACGAGAATATTTTAAAAATAAAATGTTATTAAAGTTTTAATTTTTATCTCCAAAAATTTTAATTTTTTATGCTCTTATGTTTTAGAAGTATTGAAGAAATTAAAATTTTGTGTCCCAAATTTAAAATTTAGTTCTAATCTCTACCACCAAATACAATACTGTATCCCAATTCCAATCTCAATTCCAATACTAATTACCAAATACTATTTTAGAGTGCAAATTAACTAAATTTTTAAAAAATTACATCAAATATGTAGGTCAAATATATTTTTTTAATACATTAAATGTATCGAAAGACAAAAACTTTTTATTTTTTCTCATCTCAATTAATAATGTCTTTAAAACACTTTTTAACTAGATATTTGTTATTTTTTCTTACCGTAAAAGAGTGTAATTATTTTTTATGTTCACGGTTGAATAATCGTATAAATTAATAAATTAATAAGATGACAATTTTATACAATTTTTAGTCATAATTTTGTTTATACTATTGGAATATTAAAATTAAGGGAAAGTCATTTTATAATTTTCTATATATTATTTTGCTAAGAAGTACTAAAATTTGGATTTGACTTCTCCAAACTAAGCGCGCGCTTAAGGTGATAAAATAATGAATTCACCTCTCTAAATCATTCCACTAAAAACTATTAAATCAAATGATAATCAATTTCTTACCTTCCGTTATACATTCTCTTGCTTTTAGAGAATGAAAAAAGACATCTTTGTACCAAATTTTTGTACATTTTATCGAATGCTTTAAATTTTTATTTTATTTGGGAAAGTATGAGGAGCCAATGAAATATTTATACAATGTAGACAATGAAGGTTTATAGAGTATTAGAGATATAATTATTAGTGTTACATTTTTCTATCAGCTGAAGTTTTTGGGATGAGTGGTATCATGACATGGTATTAAAGCGCTAGATCCGAAAGGTCAAGAGTTCGACCTTTGGTGAACCCAAAAATTAATTCGAGAAGATGTTTATTATCTCTTGTACTCGGATGGTTATTCTAAATAGTGTAGGGGATGTTCATTTCATAACTCATTGTACACATTGTACAAATAGTCCATTGTTTTCCTAGCGAAATCCATTTTATTTTAATGTTTGGATTGTATTCATACTTAAAATACAACCTTTTATTTCAAAAAAAATATTTTGTGCACATATTATATCATCTCTCCAAACTTCATGTATAGGATTTTTTTTCAGTATAATCCGCTTTGATACCACATATAATAGAACTTATCATATCTATACCAAAAGTTAAATATCTGTAGTTCATAATTATCATATAAGTTAATTGATTGAAAACTAATATTTGTGTGATGATTTAGTATTCGAAGAACCATTAAAGATTTAAATCATAAAGAATTCTACAGCATTATCTTATAGAAAATTAAGATAATTTTTTTAAGTGTACTACAAATACTAGTGTTCTAATTATTTTAATTAATATATATTATATATATTTTTTATAATTCAGATCAACGGTTAAAATAACTAGAACACCGATATTTTTAATACACTTAAAACTCTTTTTATCTTATATTACCTTATTATTTATACTTATCATTAGAAGATCTCAAAACTAAATAATACATGATAATATTTAATATTTTAAATAAATTACTCAATTATTTCATAGACTTATAAAAGTATCAGAGTTAAATATTCAATTTATTTTTATAAAGACAAAAATCAATAAAATTGCTGCCCCCTAGACTTTTCCATTAATAAAAATCTACCATAAAAAATTCTAAGAATAAATTATCATTTGTATCCATGAAATTAACGATACAAACGCTGACAAATGTATTTATATAAAAATAAAACGACAATTGTATTTGCGGAAGATAGCTTTGTGTGCCAAGAATATCCTAACAGATCAATTGTGTAACTAACATCTGGGTATTCTTGACACACAAAAATTATCTTCTATAATTATAATTGTCGTTTTATTCTATTCTTATATAGATACATTTGTCAGTATATGTATCTTTTATAGGAACAAATAGTAATTTATTCAAAATTCTAACACTAACAAATCCCACTATTATTATATAACACAAAAGGCGCATGGCTTTTTTTCTTTCCCGGCGGTTTCCCCTTACAATAAAGAAATGCATATGCATGATGTTTCTCTGTCTCTCTCCCTTGGTCCTCAGCAGCCCTCGGCGGCTAAGCCGAGATACGACGAATCACGTGATTTAGTTATGTATTTTGCTTTTGTTCGATTCAATTATTAGGCCTTTAGGGTATGATTTTAGTTTTATTATATAGATGAATGAATTGGTTTGATGGATACCTTTTATTCTTTAATGGAATACTTAAAAGATGTATACCCTCATCATCACATCGCACCTCATCTCATGCGTAGTCATTCCCATGTTTGACAGGAAATTTATTAGGGGAAAAGTTTAAAGTCTTTGGTTAGAGGTATAGTAAAGAAGTCTTTTTTGAAGGCTTTTCGGTGGTGGTCCCTTAACTATAAACAAGATACATATAAACTCCAAATAAAATTTGGGATATATAAAATATTTACATCATTTTTACATTACGTATAGTATAACATATGTAAAACAAGCATATAAGGAAATATAAAAACAAAAGTTATAAAATCCTTTAAATTTCTTCAATATATTTCGATATGCTATATATTGGGAAGTGATTAATGCTTAAAGAAGCTGACATTCTTTATTGTTATCGTGTAAGGTTTTAGCATTAAATAAAATACTATATACTTTAGAATAATGAGACTCGTTTTTACATTTTCGAATTTTAAAAAGAAAAACAAGCATAATATATTATATCTATAGATTTTTGTCAATGAATTGAATGATATTTCTAGAACATTTGTAATTTGTAAAGGAAAACAAAGATTATCACCCTAATAACGTGAAGTAATTAATATTGTAAGAGAAAGAAATTGTTAAAACTAAAAACAAAATGAAAAGAAATGATATCAAATGAAATCACACTTATTGTTTTTCCTTTAAAATATTAGAATCACAAAGTCCACCTACTCCCAACATTTGCTTGTTTTTCTTTTTCTTTTTTTTTTTTTTTATTGAATACACATTCATTCATTGACACCAAACCCCTTAGCCCTCTCTGAAGGCTCAAGTTAGACAAGTAGTATTTCTTCAGTCATTGAGCTTCATCCACATCACACCACAAATGGGTTCTGTAAACAAAGAGTCCCATGAACCACTCCTAGCTCCTCTTCATCACCACCGATCATTCACCGAAGCTGGTGCCGGAGATGGAGAACTTGAAAGGATACTCTCCGACACCTCCCAGCCACTCCTCAAGCGCCTTGTACCCGCCACGTGGATCGAGCTCAAGCTCCTGTTCTTCTTGGCAGCTCCGGCCGTCGTCGTCTACCTCATCAACTACCTGATGTCTATGTCCACGCAAATCTTCTCCGGCCACCTCGGCACCCTGGAGCTGGCTGCCGCTTCCCTTGGCAACACCGGCATCCAAATCTTCGCTTATGGCCTCATGGTGAGAGAATTGATAAAGTGAAAAACTGTTTGATGCTTCAATTCAATTCAAGACTAACTTATTTTGATTATTGATTTTGAATTAGTTGGGAATGGGGAGTGCTGTTGAGACGCTATGCGGGCAAGCATTCGGTGCTCAGAGATTCGAGATGCTTGGGGTGTACCTTCAAAGATCAACGGTGCTGCTTTCACTAGCAGGCGTGGTGTTAACGGTGATCTACGTGTTCAGCGAACCAATCCTGGTGTTCCTGGGAGAATCACCAAGAATCGCATCAGCGGCAGCGCTCTTCGTGTACGGACTAATCCCTCAAATCTTCGCGTACGCGGTGAACTTCCCGATTCAGAAGTTCCTTCAGGCGCAGAGCATCGTGGCGCCGAGCGCCTACATCTCGGCGGCGACGCTGGTTCTGCACCTGATAGTGAGCTGGGTGGTGGTGTACAAGGTGGGGCTGGGGCTTCTTGGAGCGTCGTTGGTTCTGAGCTTGTCGTGGTGGATAATTGTGATAGCGCAGTTTGTGTACATTGTGAAGAGTGAGAGGTGCAAGGACACGTGGCGGGGTTTCAGTACGCAAGCGTTCTCCGGGCTGCCGCAGTTCTTTAAGCTTTCGGCGGCTTCGGCGGTGATGCTCTGCCTTGAGACTTGGTATTTCCAGATCCTCGTCTTGCTTGCTGGCTTGCTCCCTCACCCTGAGCTCGCCCTCGATTCTCTCTCCATCTGGTAATTTCTTTCCCATTAACACTATTTTATTTATTTTTTTATTTATTTCATATTCATATGCTCTTAAGTAATGAAATGTGTTACACCTATTATATACATTAGTGTACTTTATGTTTCTATTTTGGAGAATGACAAGTGCCAATACATTTAGTAAATATCAATTATTAATTATTATTTGATATTTATTTCTTTGAAGGAAATAATAAAAAGAATTTATAATATTTACTGATTGTTGATTAATTTTTATTATTTTTCAAAAGTTACTTGCATAATAATGTTCACTTAACCAATTTAATATATTCGAGTGTATCGGCTGTGGTTGGTGAGATGCACTGTTGAGTGGTGAATGAACATGCAAAAGTAGGCAGTGTTATTATAAAATTGATAAAAAATAATTGATTTTTTTATTTGAACGTTTAGTTTACACTTTACACACACATATATGCATGTGTGTGTGTGTGTGTGTTTGTGGTAAATTGGAGTATTATATTTTGCTGTGTATGTACTGGTAATAAATATATATTAATATTTTATGAATGAATGATGATTGTTACTGCATCATTTAGATCAGATGCCACTGTAAAAGACAGCTAATGATTTGTCAACATGTACCCCTTAATTAATTAATGTTTAGATTTAAATAACAGTACAGTTATCAAGGTACGTATATACTAAATTAATATATTAAAATGAGTAATGTTAGGAGACAGCAATTTTTGTGATTGTTAGCCATTAATTAGCCATCAATGATGATTTGATGGTGTGAGATTGATGTGAAATTTCATTCAATGACTCATCTTCTTCTGCTGGTTACATGCTGGCCAAAATTCAATAAAACTGCTGGCCTCCTAAACTTTTCCTATTAAAATTAATTATTCAAATTAATAATTAGTATAAAATATATATTAAAAATAAATTAAGTTATACATATATTCATATATAAATATATCATAATTAATTTTAGTAACTAAATTTAGTATATAAATAATGCCAATAAATAATAATTCAAATGACATAATTTTTTTATATTTATTTAAAAATTATAGTTTAAATTTTCTTATGTTTGATAAAAAAATTTGTGTAAATAGTATTTTTAATATTCAATATGCCAATATGGTAATTTTTTACCGTTGTTGGTTAATTCTTTTTTATTATTAAATATTTTTTATGTCCAGAAAGTACCTTTCTACGTTTTTGAGTTAAATTTTGCCTTTTCTTCCCTCACATTGGAGTTCTTTAAATTCTTTTTAGCCTATTTAGGTAGGTAGCATTTAGAATACGAAACACGAGGCCCTCAACTTTGTTATTTTTCTAGTGATAATTTTGTTCTCTTCTTTGTTTTTTCCTCTATATAGTTTCTTGTTTTTATCGTGTGAAAGCTGATGATTCAAACCTATATACTTAAATTTGGATTGAAACTTGCATATAATAGAAGATTCTAATAAATACTCGATGACAAAGATGTTCGTCGGATAGAACATGTGAGGGTAGCAGCTAGCATTGTGCTTGTGAAAGAGAAAGCTTGAGAAACCCCATTGAATAAATAATTCATTCTAATTCTAATTTAACGAGATTTCTTCCCCGGAATATCAATTTAATAAGATTAAATTAGAATGAATATTCCCATATTGAATCTGAACATCCCACACCCCATCCGAACCCACCAAAAAAAAAAGGTCTGACAAGTGAGCATTAGTCATTCTTTTGTGGGGTAGATTAGGGTGGGGGTTGGGGATTGCATTAATATGAGGAAGACAAACTATGGTGCACATCATTATGGTGGTTAGTGATGCATGATTTGACTATTATCCTCTTAAAAATAAAATTACTAACAACATATTCTGAAACCACACATGTTACTAGGTAATTGGTAATTAATAATTTTTTTAAATAATATAAACAATCATTAATTAAATTAAAATATATTATATCTCTAAATTATTTATCTAAATTTTAATATTAGAATAACCATTTACATACTTAATAAAATAAACATTCGATATATTCATTATTCACATTATTTAATATTTTTATTATCTATTTATATTTTTTCTTATATCATTAATTATTACAGAAAGCAAATATTATCTCAGGTGTTAATTTGCTCTTCAAGTTAGTAAAGCAGCCACCATTTTTGACTTTTGACTAGTACGTAGCTAGGTCAATGGCCCATTAGTTTATTCACATGTTTCTTGAAATGATTAAACTGCAGTACCACAATATCCGGGTGGGTGTTCATGATATCTGTTGGATTCAACGCAGCTGCCAGGTTTGTTATTTAGATCCATATACTACTACTCATTTTCACATTCGAAAATTTATAATTTTGACAAAATAAATTTTAATTTTTGTTTTTGGGAGAATAAATTCTTAAATATTAGCTCTTTTTGACAAAATGGACTAAATTAAGGATTAAGTCATTTTGTCAAAGGAAGTTCACACTTGAGATTCATTGTGTTCAAGTTCGTTTTGTGAAAATCAGATCCTTTGGAGTTCTAAAATAGCTATTTATTCATTTTAGAAATGTAATGAATTAATGTTTAAGCAGCGTGAGGGTGAGCAATGAACTGGGAGCATCAAATCCAAGATCAGCATCATTCTCAGTGGTGGTTGTGACAATAATTTCATTCATAATATCAGTGATTGCGGGACTTGTGATACTTGCACTGAGGGATGTGATTAGCTATGCCTTCACTGAAGGGGAAGAGGTGGCTGCTGCTGTATCTGATCTTTGCCCTCTCCTCTCATTTGCCATTGTCTTGAATGGCATTCAGCCCGTACTCTCAGGGGTGGCTGTTGGATGTGGATGGCAAACATTTGTAGCATATGTCAATGTTGGTTGCTACTATGGAGTTGGTATCCCATTGGGTGCCCTTCTCGGCTTCTATTTCAATTTTGGTGCTAAGGGAATATGGCTGGGAATGTTAGGTGGAACCGCAATGCAAACAATTATTTTGGTGTGGGTCACATTTCGAACCAATTGGCATAAAGAGGTAATCAAATACCACTACTACCTCTGCAATAATTCTTATCCTTCCGTTATAATGGTAATAATTATAATACTATTATTATTTGGCTAATTGTGATTTGTAGGTAGAAGAAGCAGCTAAGAGGTTGAGCAAATGGGAGGTGGAGAAGAATAAGCCAATTCTTGACTGAAATAATTTTGAAGCACTTAACTTCTTTCTCATGGATTTTAAGTGGGGCTAGACTCTCTAGTGACCTTAATTTTATATCCTTTAATTAATTTTTTTGGGCTGGACTCTAGTGAGCCTAATTGTATGCCCTTTAATTATTTTTCTTTCTGAAATAAAAAGACCAATAAAAATAATTAGTGATATGTATAGACTATTATATATATATATGTCTTTTTATTACTGTGTTTGGTTCTGAAAACAAGATAAGGCAAAACACTGAGAACAAGACACAAAGAATAAAGATACAAAAATTAGTGTTCTTGTATTCTGTTTAGTGATAAACAGAAACAAATTAAGCAAATTTAATTTATTTTTATTTTTTTAAAGATATAATAATAAAAAATATAACTATAAAAAATTAAAAAACATAATGAACGAAAAAATAAAAAATAATTTATATATCTCTAAATACAAAGTCCCTGTCTATGTTTTATTTGCACAAACATGTTTTATTTGCCAAACATGTTTGTGACTATGTGTCCTATTGTGTATCTCATTAGTGTCTCAATGTCTTTTCTGTTAGAATAAATACAAAATACACTAATTTAATATAAAGTTTCTATTTATATCTCATTTGTCAAATATAATTTTATTTTTCTATGTCCTATCCTTCTAAAATCTAAACAAACTCAACCTTAGCTATTTCATAATTTATAATGAAGTCTATAAAGCAAGGTAGAAAAAGAATAAATAAAGGATCATACGTTTCCCCCTTTTTTTTTCCCTTTGATTGGGCTATATTGGGCTTTTGGGTCGATATTGGGCTTTTATTATTGTGTTTTCAGTGGGAAGTTTAATGTCGTTACTTGAGATTGTCTCCTGCTCCCGTCCAAAAAAAAGATTGACTCCTGCTGGGCCCGCATTGTTCAACTAAGATAACTCGTGTTTGATACCATAAACAATATTCTTAACCTATGTGGGCTAGTTGTTGGTTGGTCCTTTTTTATCAAAAAAAAAAATTCGATTTCCCAAATCCTTTTGTTTTTTGAACGGTGCCAGACTCACAAAGGACCCAAAGCACAACAAACGGGCGAACCACCTATGACCCACCCTACCAAATCTCTTTTCATTCATATATGCTAGATGATGATTGTAGAGGGGCCTCCAGACCCCGTTTTGTTTTTGATATGTAATTTTCTGCTGGGCTTTTAAGCCCCGTTTTAACTACCAAAAAAAAAATAAAAAAATACAAGAATATTTATATATTAAAATTAGTTATTATATATTATAAATATATATTGTTTAACTTAATTTTAATATATATTTTATATTTTAATATTAATTTTGTACTAATAATTAATTTTGGTATACACCTAACATAATTAAAATAAAAAGTTCTATAATTTGCAAATTAAAAAACTAGTTGGGTAATTTTAGTCATTTTTTCTTTTGGGGGGTTCTATTAGGTGGTGTCCCAACTCCGCCTATGTTACACTTGCGGTACATAGCCGGTCCCAAGCCCGGATAAAGGAGGAGGGTTGTGTTAGGTCTTCGG
>NW_026264851.1:1122170-1154639 GCF_000817695.3 Arachis duranensis
TGAGAGGATGGGAGGTAGCCATTGACAACGGTGAAACCCTACATACAGCTTGCCATGGAAGGAGCCTTGCGTGTTTGAAGAAGAAGCCAGTAGGAAAGCAGAGATTCAGAAGATGGAGCATCTCCAAACCTCAACCTATTCTCCATTACTACAAAACAAGTAATCATTTCATGTTCTTTTGCTTTTCACAATCAATCCTGATAATTTCTGATATCCTGACTAAGATTTACAAGATAACCATAGCTTGCTTCAAGCCGACAATCTCTGTGGGATCGACCCTTGCTCACGCAAGGTATTACTTGGACGACCCAGTACACTTGCTGGTTAGTTGTGCGGGATTGCAAAAGTGTGATTGCAATTTCGTGCACCAGTTTGTGAGGTTTTTACTCTTCTCCCTTTTCAGATTCTCTCTCCTTGAGTAGAAATAAAGATAGTTTTCCTTTTTGTATGAGCTCTGTTCCTCAGCTAGGGTTTACTTCACAAGTCAACTCCTTAAATCTTGAACCAGTTGAGATCTTACCTCTTTTTTCTTCCATTGGTCCAAAAATCAGGGATTTAAAATTAGAAATAAGCAGTGTAGTAAGGTGTGCAGTGGTAGCTTCATAGATCTTGGATTCCTCAATAGGTTTGCCAAATCCAAGCTCTTAATCTTGTGCTTTGTCTCCAAGAAATAATATTGGCCATTGATTCACAGTAGAAAAAAGTAACAACCATTTTCTTTATATTTTCCGAAATGGTTGTGCAGAGGGAAAGTAATTGACTTGCATGTAAATGAAAACAAATTACCTTTAACCCTTCTGGTAGTAGAATACTCACATTAGTCTTAAAATGCGATTAATCCTAGTAATGGAATGCGAGTGTACAAGAAATGATAACAGCAAGAAGAGAGTGTTTTTAAAGAGTGATTTTTGTATCGCGATGCAAATAATTAGGAAAAATATAAGGCGGCTAAGAAAGAGACAAAAGTGGCTGTAAGTGAAGCAAGAACAAGAGCATATGAGGGTCTCTACCAGTCTTTAGGCACGAAAGAAGGAGAAAAATGTATATATAGAGTTGCAAAGAGCCGGGAAAGAAGAACGAGAGATTTAGATCAGGTTAAGTGCATAAAGGATAAGGATGG
Organism: Arachis duranensis; assembly: GCF_000817695.3. Taxonomy (NCBI): domain Eukaryota; kingdom Viridiplantae; phylum Streptophyta; class Magnoliopsida; order Fabales; family Fabaceae; genus Arachis; species Arachis duranensis. Next base: position 1,123,291 of record NW_026264851.1, read on the forward strand.
AGAGGTGTTGGCTCAAGAATTGACCCGAATTTTAGCCGAAAAATGGAACTTTCTTCTCTTTTCCCAAAGTTTTCACATTGAGCTTCAATGACGAGTTTTTCGAGCTTCACAAGGTTGCAAAGCAAGCCTGGATTGTCACTGGAGGTTATGGAAAGAACTCGAATCAGGAAAAATGGAGTCCATTGTTCATCGGTTCCAAAGATAACAGTGATAAAGGTGGACACATGTGAAAAGGGAAGGGATAAAGAGGGACTGCAAGCCTATGCTAAGAGAGGAGGGAGAGAAAAAGAGTAATATGACGATGGTGACAGGTAAAGTCAGAAAAGAATAATTTAAAATTTTTGGGTAATTTTTTAGGGGTTGAATAATTTTATCATAATAAGTCAATTTTTTAGAGTACAACTATAATTTTATTATTTCATTATCAATTTTGTTAGCGTTCGAATTTATTTACTCAAAATTTAATCTAACCCACAATAATTTAAATTGAATTAAATTGAAAAATATCATCAAACTATCTCGGTCCTATTAATACCACTAATTCCAAGTTTCAACCGTTGAAAATTACTAATTTAGAATTATATGCTAGGATAAAAATTAGATTTTTTTATGAGGAGAGAAGAGTTAAAAATTCAAAAATTGATTTTTCTTATGGGAGAGTCAAGGGAAGACTTAAATAAGAAGTTGGAGTTATGGAGAGAAGCTTTAGAAGTGTATGGTTTGCACATATGCTGTTGCATGACGGAATATATGGAATGTAAGTTCAGTCTTAGAAGGGAAAACTCCAATATAGAGGTGAAAATTGGAGAGAACACCCTACGAAAAGTTAAAATTTTTAAGTATCTCGGGTGCATCATACAGGATAATGGAGAGATTGAACATGATGTAAATCATAGGATCCAAGCAGGTTGGTCAAAATGGCGGAGTGCATCTGGTTTTATATGCGACAAAAAAGTGCCTTTAAAACTTAAAGGTAAATTCTATCGCACCGCTATAAGACCGGCTATGCTGTATGGTACGGAGTGTTGGGCGGCTAAAGGGGAGCACGAACATAAGTTGAGTGTGGCAGAGATGAAGATGTTGAGATGGATGAGTGGTCATACGCGATTGGATAAAATAAGGAATGAAGATATAAGGGAGAGAGTTGGAGTAGCACCCATTGTGGAAAAGATGGTTGAATCGTGTCTCAGGTGGTTTGGAATTGTGAGAAGAAGACCGATAGAACATCCAGTCAGGAGGGTGGATGAGATGGAAGATGGACAAAGGGCGAAAGGCAGAGGAAGACCTAAGAAGACCATCCATGAGGTGGTCAGACGAGATCTACATGTAAACGGTCTCACTGTAGACATGATACATGACAGAGCACAATGGCGTCGTTTGATTCATGTAGCCGACCCCATTTAGTGGGACAAGGCTTTGTTGTTGTTTGTTTGTTGTTTATTAGGTGGTGTCCCGTTTATATATCAGGCAACTAATTTCTAGCTCCGAAATCCACTATAGATAAGAATAAGACATTTTAAAAGTGAGAAGAGAGTTTTATGTTTCTTTATGTACTATCATTCACCGAGTTGATACTAGATAGATTTTTATTTTTTTGAGATAAGGCGATAAAAAGTTATAACAGGACCTAATTAAATTAAATATTTATAAAAAATAAATGACAATGCATAGAAATTAAAAGCTTCATAATAAATACATTCAAACTCAGTGTCTTTGTCTGGTGGGTCTAAATTCTGATTTTGTCAGCATATTATTACAATAGTGAGTGGTCAGTTTCAGTTTAATATAGTGCAATAGTACATATACATGTATGCGGTGGTCATGGTCTTATAAATATGTGAGAAGTTAACTACTAATTGATTAATATATTTATTAGGGTTGTTGAAGGAAGATTCGTGGCAGTGAGTCCAGTGGAGAGTGAATGAATGTGAAGTATGGGTACGTAGTGGAAAATGGAATTGAAGGTATGAAAGAGAAGGGTGACAGTGATGGAAATTGGAACCTATAAGAAGGTGTTGAGACAAATTTATATAGGTGGTTGATATATAATCATTAGGGTAAGTGAAATAAGGATCGTAAAATAAACAACAATTTTTTTAATTTGAAATAAAAATTGGCAATATTCTTGCAACCTATGGAGAATATAATGGTAACCATTTTAGTCTTCACGAGGTTTAATTAAATGAAGCGAGGAATTCATCATTTTTAGGAGGCAGCTCTCTTTGCTGCACTAAGAATTCCGATGTCATATATTTTATATTATATTAATGTTATATATTATAGTATGGTATTGCTTTAGTAATCGATTTCACTTTGTGTCCAACTCACCTTCAAACAATTAGAAATAAATAAATAAAAATGTCTACAAAGGTTGTTTATATTTAAATATTAAAAGGGGGGGTTATTTTTTAATTTAAAATTTCTGAACTGTCGATCTGTATCAAGATAGTGTTTATTAGATTTCGGTTAATCTAGTTTGTCTTGGATTTATTACTATGACAGAGAATCTATCAATACTAAATCTTTTTCAATATAAAATAATTACTTTCCCTTTTCTTTTTCTTTGAGAATCAGTTCAATTAACTTCTATGGCAAGCATGTGTTAAAGAATGTGTTCTGTACATTATTTGTCGATAATATAGTTCACGATTGGCATCAATTTTGTAGCTTTTATCAGTACTATTATACTTTTGTTTAAATTATTTATAATTACCAATTTATCTAATGGCCATTAAATATTTAATAATCTCACTTTTATTAAGAGAGTGATGTCCAATAAGTTACAAAGTAAACTAATGACCCCCCACTCTAGATACTTTAAAGACATGAGATGACTAAGATGAGAGATAGATATTTTTTTGTATTGTCATTTGATAGTGTGAGATTTATTTGTGTAAACTCTACATCATATCTTCTTAAATGTGCTCCTTAATTTTCTCTTTTGTGCACCACTCCATTTCATCCTACCCACTGCATTCCATTCCCACTTGTGCAAGCATTTTATTCTAAGCGGATATTTTAACTGTCACATAAAAATAATATTACGAATAATTAGATAAAACAATATGTTTGATTCAATTATTTAATAATTTATAATATTACTTTTCATAATTATTTTACAAATATACATAATTTGCATATTTACTGTGTTTATGTTTTATGATGATTTTCACCAATATAAGGAATTACTGAATTAGAGACATTCTGTTGAAAATGAAATTCATTTAGAAAATTAAAAAAAATTGTTGGATTTTTTTTGAAAAATATATTTAGAGAGACAAACTAATAAAATATTTAAGCAATTTTTTAAGAAAAAAGTTCAAAGATTAGTTGCTGATAAAAAATAATAACCTCTAATATTTTTCATTCTTTAATTATAAATTTGGCTTATAATTCATTCTCTGAGTATTGTAATTAGAAAAAAATAAAGTTACTCTAAAAAATTTAATTTTTGAAAATTTAAAACAAATAGAATTTGTCTCTGACAATTTTTAGTTATTCTCATATTTTTACAAATCATTGATATATTTATGGTTAATACTAAGAAGATAATAATTAAAATTATCTTATATAATATAATATCTACAATTTTATATATATAACATTCATAATTATATATTTATTATATTTAAAATTTTATAAGTATTTTAATAATAATTAATAAATATTAAATAAAATAATTTTAGATTGTTTAAACTGATTTTTTTATTATTTCTTAAACATGATTTTTTTAACATGTATAATTCTTTTGCATCATTATAAATAATTATAGTTGGTAAGAAAAGTCTTGAAAGATAAATGTTAAATTTTTTTTTTTTCAAAACTACGTTTTCAAATAAAATATATAAAACTTTGAAGATTCCAATACATCTAATATATAAAAAATTTAAAATCTTATGACCCGTATAAATATAATTGTGAAAATTATTTATTTCTACTATCTTTCATGTTTAAAAGTTAAAACTTTGTGCAAGCGAAAAACCAAAACAATTATTATTATTTTGTTGTGAAATAAATAAAAGATATAAAATAGAGATGTATAAATAGAAGACTCTATTATTAATATAATTAGCTCAATAATAATTTATATATATATAATAATATTATATGTTGTAATGTGTATATATATACAAAGATGAAAAGAAATATTAAAAATAAAGAGAGAGAGAGAATTACATATGATTATTGTTAATATCTCAATATAATAAAGATAATTAATATTGCTATTAATATTATATGTAAAGAGTAATAGAAAAGAGAATTTAAAATACTAATAAAATAAAAGAAGAGAAGGAATTGTAGTAGAAATATAAAGAAAAGAGTATTTGATTGCAACATAAAGAGAGAATAATATTAAGTTGTTATAAAGAGATAGAGAAAGGGAAGTATTTGTAACTGTATCAAATCCATTTGCTTCGTTCAAGCTTTTTATAGGCAAATAAATTCAACTATTCAAACTTTATTAATTGTACTTTTTCATGTGAATTCGCTCCTTGCATAGGAAATCAGATCCACCCTTAAATGAGCATTCATCCTTATCTATCCATGCTGTAACACTCCCCCTTGAATGCTCATTTAGGAATATGTCTCATTAAAATCTTACTAAAGAAAACCCTGTGGGAAAAACCTTAGTGAAGGAAAAAGAGTACCATATCCTTGGGGACTGCCTCATTAAAAACCTTGTCAAGAAAAACCCAATGGGAAAAAAACCTGACCAAGGGAAAAAGAGTACAGTCTCCCCCTCTTGCTGACATTATTTAATGTCTCGAAATCGGCGCATCCCAATCTCATGTACCAATCTTTCAAAGGAGAATTTTGGGAGTGACTTTGTAAATAAATCTGCCAGATTGTCACTTGAACTAATCTGTTGGACATCAATAGTCCCTTGATTTTGAAGATCATGAGTGAAGAAGAATTTTGGAGAGATATGCTTTGTTCTATCACCTTTGATGTATCCGCCCTTAAGTTGAGCAATGCACGCTATATTATCTTCAAACAGGACAGTTGGAGCTATCTTATAATCAATCAGTTCACATGATGACAGGATATATTGGATCAAACTCCTGAGCCAAAAACACTCGCGACTAGCTTCATGAATCGCCAGTATTTCAGCATGATTAGAGGAGGTTGCTGCAATCGTCTGTTTTGTGGACCTCCATGATATAGCTGTACCACCATATGTGAATAAGTATCCTGTTTGAGATCTCCCTTTATGTGGATCAGACAGGTATCCGCATCTGCATAGCCAACTAATTGTGACTTGGATCCATAGGGATAAAACAATCCCATATCAACCGTTCCATGAAGATATCGAAAAATTTGTTTGATTCCACTCCAATGTCTTCTGGTTGGAGAGGAACTATATCTTGCTAGTAAATTCACCGCGAATGATATGTCAGGTCGCGTATTATTAGCAAGATACATTAGCGCTCCAATGGCACTAAGATATGGTACTTCAGGACCAAGGATATCTTCATTCTCTTTTTTAGGACGGAATTGATCCTTTTCCACATCTAAAGATCTTACGATCATTGGGGTACTCAAAGGATGTGATTTATCCATATAGAATCTTTTCAAGATCTTCTTTGTGTATGTTGTTTGGTGAATAAAGATCCCATTTTTTATATGCTCGATCTACAGGCCGAGACAAAACTTAGTCTTTCCAAGATCTTTCATTTCAAACTCTTCTTTTAGAGTTTTTATAATTGTTGGAATCTCTTCAGGAGTCCCAATGATATTTAAATCATCAACGTACACAGCAATTATAATAAACCCAGATGTAGTTTTCTTTATGAAAACACATGGGCAGATATCATCATTCTTGAATTCGTTTTTGGTCAGATACTCAGTAAGCCGATTATACCACATTCGTCTAGATTGCTTTAGACCATATAAAGATCTTTGCAATTTGACTGAGTATAACCCTTGCGAATATTCACTAGATGGTTTAGATATCTTTAGTCCTTCAGGGACTTTCATATAGATATCCCGATCTAATGAGCCGTACAAATAGGCTGTTACCACATCCATTAAATGCATATACAGTTTATGATATGCAGATAAACTGACCAAATAACGCAATGTTATCGCATCCACTACAGGGGAATACGTTTCTTCATAATCTATACCGGGCCTTTGTGAAAAACCTTGTGCCACAAGTCGGGCTTTATAGCGCACAACTTCATTTTTCAAATTTCGTTTTCTCACAAATACCCACTTATATCCAACAGGTTTTACATCTTCGGGTGTACGGACTACAGGTCCAAAGACTTCACGTTTTGCAAGTGAGTCTAATTCAGCCTTCATGGCTTCTTTCTATTTTGGCCAATCATTCCTTTGTTGACATTCTTCAACTGATCTTGGCTCAAGATCCTTACTTTCATGCATGATATCTAATGCCACATTATATGCAAATATTTCATTGACAATTGTCTTATTTCAGTCCCATTTCTCTCCTGTAAAGACATAATTTATTGAGATCTCATCATTTTCACAATTTTCAGGTACCTGAATGTCTTCTGGCGTTATATCAGAATTTTGGACGACTGCAGGTGTCTCTACTATGTCTTTTTCAACAGGAATCTTATTTACCTCTTTTCTCTTTCGAGGATTTTTGTCTTTGGAACCGACAGGCCTGCCACGCTTCTGGCGTGAATTCGCTTCAGTGGCTACTTGTCCTACTGGGACATCAATTCGAATGGGGGCATTTTCCGCTGGTATATAAGATTTGATTATCCTCTTTGTATCGGAAAATGCATCAGGCAATTCATTTGCTATTCTTTGCAAATATATAATCTTTTGAACTTCTAGTTCACATTGCCCTGATCGAGGATCTAAATGCATCAACGATGATGCATTCCAATTAAGTTCCTTTTCAGGGAGCTTATTCTCTCCCCCTAATGTTGGAAATTTTGATTCATCAAAATGACAATCCGCAAACCTGGCTTTAAATACATCTCCAGTTTGTATCTCAAGATATCTCACTATAGAGGGAGAATCATATCCAACATAGATCTCCAATTTTCTTCGGGGTCCTATTTTGGTGCGAGAAGGTAGTGCAATGGGAACATATATCGCATACCCAAATATCCTTAAATGGGAAATATTTGGCTGTTGGCCAAACACTAATTGCATTGAAGAGAACTGACGATAACTCGTTGGCCTCAAACGAATAAGTGCTGCGGCATGTAAAATAGCATGACCCCAAACCGAGGTTGGGAGATTTGTTCTCATAAGCAAGGGTCTAGCAATTAATTGGAGACGCTTAATAAGTGATTCTGCTAACCCATTTTGTATGTGAACATAAGCTACTGGATGTTCAACACTTATTCCATTAGCCATACAATAAGCATCAAAAGCTTGGTAAGTGAATTCACTAGCATTATCAAGATGAATTACTTTGATTGAATTTTCTGAAAATTGTGCTTTTAATCGAATAATTTGAGCCAATAATCTCGCAGACGTCAGGTTGCAAGAAGACAATAAGTAATCTCGCAAACGCCAGGTTGCGAGAAGATAATAAGCACACATGTGACCATCTCGAAGATGCGTCTATTAGGACCATAAAATATCTAAAAGATCCACATGGTGGATGAATAGGTCCACATATATCACCTTGAATCCTTTCTAGGAATTCAGGAGACTCAAATCCGATCTTTACTGGTGATGGCCTTAAAATTAACTTTCCCTGAGAACATGCAGCACAACAAAATTCACTAGTTTTAAAAATCTTCTGGTTCTTTAGTGAATGTCCATGAGAGTTTTCAATAATTCTCCTCATCATGGTTGTTCCCGGATGATCCAATCGGTCGTGCCAAGTTATGAACTCATTTGAGCTAGTAAACTTCTGGTTTACAATGGCATGTGATTCAATTGCACTAATCTTGGTATAATACAACCCAGATGAAAGTGAAGGTAATTTTTCTAATATAACTTTCTTATTTGAATCATGAGTTGTGATACATAAATACTCATGATTTCCCTCATTCATAGTCTCAATATGATATCCATTTCGGCGAATATCTTTAAAACTCAACAAGTTTCTTCGAGACTTGGTAGATAAAAGTGCATTATTTATTATAAATTTTGTTCCTCCAGGAAACAAAATTATAGCTCTTCCGGAGCCTTCTATCACATTACCTGAGCCAATAATAGTGTTAACATATTCCTCTTTTGGCACAAGATGGGTAAAATATATATCACTTTTGAGAATAGTGTGCGAACTTGCACTATCCGCAAGGCATACATCTTCATTACATATCCTTGCCATTCTGAGTCTTCCTAAAAATTTGATCAGAGTCTCGTGCGGATAACGTGTTGTAAAATAAAGGATATATAAAATAAAGATGTATAAATAGAAGACTCTATTATTAATATAATTAGCTCAATAATTTATATATATATAAGTAATGTCATATACTAAAATTTTATTTTAAAATTTGACACATTTAATAATTTCAAAATTCATAAACATTAATATTTCATTATTTATGTACATCACATTTGAAACTTAAATACATAGAAAATAAAACTTAACAATAAGTCCTTTACATTATTTATTTACATAGATACTTCACAATTCCACGTATTAAACTATTCCATCATTGATCAAATGACCAATATTTCCTTCAGGATCCTCAAAGAAATCAGATACATCATAATGAGTGGTGGAGTTCTCAGCATCATTTGAAACAAAATTTGTTTCCTTTCCTTTGTCGTTTTTTTTCAAAGATGCCTGGTAAAGATCGACTAGGTGCCTTGGGGTACGACAGGTACGTGACCAATGGCCCTTTCCACCACAGCGGAAACACTTCTCCTCGGTTGATTTATTCTGCCCGATATTCCTTTCTTTATCCCACTTCTGGTGAGATTCTCTCTTTTGAACATAATTCTTTTTTCTTCCATAATTTTTCTTGTTATTAAAAGCTTGCCATTTGCCTCTTCTGGGGTAATGATTTGCTGCATTTACTTCAGGAAATAGGGTGGCGCCAGCTGGGCGCGCTTCATGATTTTTCAATAACAACTCATTGTTGCGTTCGGCAACAAGAAGGCAAGAAATTAACTCAGAATATTTTTAAACCCTTTCTCTCGATACTGCTGCTGCAGGAGCACATTCGAGGCATGGAAGGTTGAGAAAGTTTTCTCCAACATATCATGATTAGTTATTTTTCCCCACACAATTTCATTCGTGAGGTGATTCGAAACATTGCAGAATTATATTCATTTATAGATTTAAAATCTTGTAAACGCAAATGCGTCCATTCATATCGGGCTTGAGGAAGTATCACCGTTTTCTGATGATTATACCTTTCTTCAAGGTCTTTCCAAAGATCTGCAGGATCTTTTAATGTGAGATATTCAGTTTTCAATCCCTCGTTAAGATGACGACGAAGAAAAATCATGGCTTTGATTTTATCCTTCTGGGATGCATTATTTTCAGCTTTAATGGTATCTCCAAGATCCATTGAATCAAGATGGATTTCAGCATCTAATATCCATAATAAATAATTGTTTCCAGATATATCAAGAGCATTGAATTCGAGACGAGAGAGTTTCGACATAATGAAAATGTTACCTGAGTCTTCCTAAAGATTTGATCAGAGTCTCGTGCTGATAACGTGTTGTGAAATAAATAAAAGATATAAAATAGAGTATATATATACAAAGATGAAAAGAAATATTAAAAATAAAGAGAGAGAGAATTGCATATGATTATTGTTAATATCTCAATATAATAAAGATAATTAATATTGCTATTAATATTATATGTAAAGAGTAATAGAAAAGAAAATTTAAAATATTAATAAAATAAAAGAAGAGAAGGAATTGTAGTAGAAATATAAAGAAAAGAGTATTTGATTGCAACATAAAGAGAGAATAATATTAAGTTGTTATAAAGAGATAGAAAAAGGGAAGTATTTGTAACTGTATCAAATTCATTTGCCTCGTTCATGCTTTTTATAGGCAAATAAATTCAACTATTCAAACTTTATTAATTGTACTTTTTCATGTAAATTTGCTCCTTATATAGAAAATCAGATCCACCCTTAAATGAGCATTCATTCTTATCTATCCATGCTGTAACATATTTTATGTAAAACTTAAACTCATACGTATCCTAATACCTATTACTAACTATGTTGACTTGGTTGACTTCTAATTTGAACTGTTGCTGTTACCTCTTCAGTCTTCATAGCCACCAAAATAATCTCTTTGCAGATGGCAACCCTCACCATGCCCACGAGTCTCATTCTTTTCACATTGTCCATATTTTTTCCATCACAAAGCCATTAATATTTGATTCAAAGCTTTGACTTGTCACATATTCTTTCCTTTTTTAAAGTTTTCCTTCTTCAAGTGAACATATTCTGTCCAATTTAGCACCCCCTTTTAATTTTCCTTTCTTGTACCACCATTTCTGGGTTGGAACCATGCTCATTCATGAACCTGGGTTTCTTCTTTTGCTCTTACTTCATTTCTAGTTCCTTTACCAGCTAAATTCATCTGGGAACCCATCAAAATGTGATTTTTCTTCCATCCCTATGAGTTTTCTGGTGTTTTCAGATTCTGGGTGACCACAAGTTTGAGTCTTTATGGTGAAAAGTTTGGTGGGGTTGGCTTGAATTTTTGTGTGCTACAAAATATGAAGTCGTTTGTTGTTTCCCACCTTGTGATTTGGACCATCTTTTGTGGTGGTATTTTCTGCAGTAGGCCTGCAAGTGTGAACATTGGTGCAGTCTTCACCTTCGATTCGGTCATAGGTAGAGCTGCAAAGGTGGCCATGAAAATGGCCGTTGATGATGTCAATGCTGACCCTAGAGTCCTCAATGGCACCCACCTCAACTTGATAATGAAGGATGCTGCCTGCAGTGTCTTTCTGGGAGCTATTGGAGGTGGCAAGCTTGATCCTTGAGCACCTTGTTTATAGTATTTCTATTTTTGTTTTGAATTTAAATGATTCCTCAAGTAGTTTGGTTTTCTAGCATATGTCATGTAACAATTAATTGCTTAGGAAATATTTCACATGATTAAGTGATGTCCCTTTTAGACAATTCTAAGTTTGAATGCCGTGAGGTTCTTAATGTTGTTGACTTCTGCTTCTAAAATTCTCGGTCAATATCCAAGGTTTATTGTTCTGTTTTATGATGTTTCATGATGCATATTACTACCTTCTTGCATACTTGGTTATAGCCTTATAGCTATTTGTGACATTATCACATTCATTTCTACCTTAATTAATATAATTTGCTTTTTAACAGCAGCTTATTACTTAATGAGGTAGTTCTTGTTGATTTCTCATTTTGCTTCACTGGTTTTTTAATTACTCAGACTTCAGTTTATAGACATTCTTCATTGGATGCATATGGATCAACTTTAACAGGAAGCTCTTGTAAATTTACATTACCTGAATTGAACCTCTGTATACAGCTTTTCAGGCACTCGAGGAAGGGATCGTAGCAATGGTTGGTCCACAGTCGTCTTCTATAGCTCATATGGTATCTCAAATTGCTGATGCTCTCCATGTGCCTCTTGTCTCATATGGTGCCACTGATCCTACCCTGTCCTCCCTTCAGTTCCCTTACTTTTTTCGTACTATACAAAGCGACTTGGAGCAGATGATTGCGGTAGCTGATCTAATTGAATTCAATGAATGGAAGGAGGTCATTGCTGTATACTTGGATGATGATTATGGAAGAAATGGAATGTCGGCTTTGAGGGATGAACTTGAAAATAGGAGATTGAAAATTGCTCATAAGCTACCTTTGAGTATTCAGTTTGATCCAAATGAAATCACCACTTTGCTGAACCAATCCAAATTGTTTGGTCCTCGTGTGTATGTTGTTCATATCAACCTGGATCCAAAACTGAGATTTTTCAACATTGCCAACAAACTTAAAATGATGACCAAAGACTATGTTTGGCTAGTCACTGATTGGCTCTTTGCTACCTTAGATTCTTTCTCCACAGTGAATCAGACCTCTCTCAGTGTTCTCCAAGGGGTTGTTGGTTTTCGTCAGCATATTCCAGATTCCCGAAAGAAGAGAGGTTTCGTTTCAAAATGGAGAAATGCACATAAAGGTATGCCAAATGGTAGTTTGAATGCCTATGGATACTATGCTTATGATACAATATGGGCAGTTGCGCGATCAATTGACAGATTCATTAGATTGCATAATAATATTACCTTTGTAGTTAATCATGAGAATAAGCCATCTCACACACAAGGAAATGATCTTCAGCTTGACAAGCTCAAAATCCTTGCTAGTGGATCTGATCTGGGCAGTATATTATTACAGTCAAATTTTACTGGTGTGAGTGGTCGAGTTCAGTTTAATGCAAACAGGAATATCATAAGTGGTGGTTATGATGTTATAAATATCAATCAGAGTGCAATGACTACGGTTGGTTATTGGTCTAATTGCTCAGGATTTTCGGTCATCCCCGCTGAAAATCTTAAGACTAAGAAATGTAAAAGGTTAACTCAAGATCATAAGCTTGGCAATATTACTTGGCCTGGTGGAGGGACAGAAAGACCGCGCGGCTGGGTGATTGCTGATAATGGAAGACCACTGAGAATTGGAGTACCACGTAGAGCAAGTTTTGTTGAATTTGTGACTGTGAAGGATCATCAAATTCTAGGGTACTGCATTGATGTCTTCAACAAGACCCTGGAATTTATTCCATATGATGTTCCTTACCGTTTCATCCCTGTTGGGAATGGTAAATCAAATCCAAGCTATGATGAACTCGTGAAAAATGTTGCTGACAGTGTAAGATAATTTGCATATTTCCTTTATATAGGCAGTGATTTTGGTTTTCCTGGTTATAAAGAATGTTTTGATGTTTTCTATATCCTTGTTTATGATTGGAAGTTTGTTTCAGGTATATGATGCAGTTGTCGGCGACATTGCAATTGTGACGAACCGTACACAATATGTGGATTTTTCTCAGCCTTATGCAACAACTGGCCTTGTTATAGTGGCTCCTGTCGACAATGCAAGATCAAATGCTTGGGTGTTTCTCCAACCATTCACAGCAGATATGTGGTGTGCTACGGCTGCTTCATTCGTGATGATTGGAGTGGTTATATGGATTCTTGAGCACCGAGTCAATGATGACTTCCGTGGTCCTCCTAAGAGACAACTGGTGACAGCGTTTATGTAAGCCTTTAAACTAAAATTGTTTCTGAATTTCCCCCCCATTGATTTGCTATGTTTACACCTACAAGTGTTAGTTCAGTGTGATTCAATTAACTTTTAAGACTTTGTTTATGAAATTTGATGCAGCAATATATATATATATATTCCACTATTCACCTTGTGTTTTAGATTCTAATAACTCCTTGTTGTTATTTGTTTTTCAGGTTCAGCCTCTCAACACTGTTTAAGACAAACCGTAAGAAAATCTCACTCTTTCAGTTTTGTATATCCAATTCTGTGATCCTGTATAGACTGTGTAGTTTCGAAATAAAAAACCACAGAAAAGATAAATAGTTATGAATATTTTCTGAGGCTTTCTTGCTATAATGGTAAAATGATATTTAAGGTATATGAATTACACTTTGATCTGATGGTCTTTTAAAATTTTCCTGAAATCAGAGGAACGGACGATAAGCTCGCTATCCAAAATGGTGATGATAGTCTGGCTTTTCCTATTGATGGTGATCACTGCTAGCTATACAGCAAGCTTGACTTCAATTCTTACAGTGGAGCAGCTCTCATCGCCCATCACAGGAATCGATAGCTTGATTGCGAGCAATTGGCCCATTGGATACCAAGTAGGATCTTTCGCTTACAGCTATCTTACGGATAGTCTTTATATATCAAAATCAAGACTTGTTCAACTAGGCTCTCCCGAGGAATATGCTAAAGCTCTGAAGAAGGGGCCGTCTAATGGAGGCGTGGCGGCTATCATCGATGAGCTTCCTTACGTGGAGTTATTTCTGTCAAAGGAAACTGGGTTCGGTATCATTGGACAGCCATTTACCAAAAGCAGTTGGGGATTTGTAAGTTCAAAATGATTATATGCATGGTAGAACCAAACATTCTATCATGAAACCTTTTTGTCCAATACATAATGTTCAAATTCTTAAACTCTAGTTTGAAGCAGAGACTTGTAGGACTATACAGAACTGCATTTTAGTCATTTGGTTCTTTGAAAATCTGTTATGACTATTTGTGTCATTTCCTGACATATTTTAACATTGAATCAGGCTTTCCAAAAAGAGTCTCCTCTCGCCCTCGACATGTCCACGGCTATTCTAAAACTCGCCGAGAGCGGAGAGCTCCAGAAGATACATGACAAGTGGCTCTGCAAGATGGGTTGCTCTGAAAAAACAACAAGCAACTCCAAGCCTGACCAACTTCACTTGATTAGTTTTTGGGGTCTGTATCTGTCATGTGGTGTTGTCACACTCGCCTCGCTTTTGGTGTTTCTTCTGCGAGCGATTCGCCAATACGCTCGCTTCAAACGACGGGAAAAGGACATTGCTGTCGCCTCATCGTCGGAACCATCAAAGACCAGCAGCCATTGTTCCCAGGTTCTCCTTAACTTCTTCAACTTCATTGATGAAAAAGAAGAGGCCATAAAGAAAATGTTCACTCAATGTGACAATCCTGAACCTCAAGTCAGATAAGAGAGTATTGGTTCATGGTTCTGCTGCTAAAAGTGATTCATAAAATTTGTAGGTTTTAGTAAACTCATACACTCAGAAGCTTTCTAATCTATGTATAGTAACAATAATCTGTTCCAAAGAATAAAATAAAATAATATAATGTTGGCCATGTATACTAGTACTAAGAAGTGTTACTCTACTAACATGTGATTTTTCTTTTCAAGTAATAATGATGTCAACGCATGAATCAAATGCAATTGTTATAATCTTGTAGTAGTTTCATCAAAACATAGACTTTTCTTTCATAATTTTTTAGAATAAGATTTTCTCCATTTTTTATAGCCAATTCAGTATGATTATGTTATGATGACTATGTTAGTTATATAAATATTAAAATTAAAGTAATATTTTTTATATTTTAATAATGTTTTTTTAAAATATCATAACTATGAAAATTACCGTCACGTAGTCGTACTAAAATCTACCTTATATTATATGATATGATTAGGTTCATTTATGTACCAAAAATAATCAAGCAATTATTATTTATTAATATTACATAGGCTATTGACTAGAAATTTGAAGTCTACCCTAAAACTATAAGAGAAAAACCAAGGGTCCTACAGGCATGTGCTCATAAAAATTAGAGTGGAGCAAGTAAATCAAAATGTGAATATGTAATGCGGGAACCAATCAGACAACTCTATCTACAGTGTCGCATTTTGTGTCAAATGACAAAAATATGGTTCATGTGTTGTCTTTATCCCTTTTCCCTCAATTTGGACCCACTTGTCTGAGGTGAATAAATTTTGTGGTGCTTAAGCTAACACTCAATTTGTAGTTATTGGTATATAAGTTCACACTTTATATTTTGTGTCAACTAACTTTTCTTCTTGTTTTTAAAATGTTACTCCCCTCTTCTTCTTTTTTTCTCTTTTGTTGTAAATTAAATATCGCTTTTTAATTTCAAAAAGTTATGAATTAATTTTATTTATTATACTCTCTATTATTAATTGAAAAATTAAAAAAATTGAGAATTAATGGAGATAAAGAATAATACTAATATACTATAATTTCTTTCTTTTGATTATTTATATTTTTAATAAAGTTTAATAATTATTTAAATAACCATGCACAACTAGAGAAATAGTTAATTTGAAAAAAAAAAGAATTATGTTGTGTTAATCCTAATTTTATCACGCTAATCTTAATCCAAAATCTTAAATTTTTTAAAAATTGTTCAAGTTAACTGACATTATAGTTAATTTTTTATTCTTTTTCTTTCCCATTTAGTTAGCCAATGCCTATTTAATATCAGAATGATTTAAAGTTTATTTATTAAGAAATGTATAAATCAACTTTAATTAAAAAGCAGGGAGAAAGAAATACGCAATTATCTTCCAAGATCCTGAAAAAGAAAAAGCAAAGAAAAGACATAAAAGAAGAAAAGAAAATAATGAAAGATACCATCATTAACAATCTATTGGCAAGAGTAAAGATCAGTATCATCTATCTATTTATCTATTTTTATTATATAAAAATTAATACTAATTTTTTATATATTAGATTTAAATTATATATATTTTTAATAATGCTACATCATCAATTTTAATTATTTGAAAAAATTTTAAAAAATTAACGAATCAACTTTTAGTAAAATAATAAAATTTACCTTAAAATATAATAATATTTGACCTACTTATATATCATACATAAGATTTTTAAGTTTTAACACTATTACTTCATTTTACAATTCGTGATTCGCCTATAAAAAAATTTACACTAACAAATAAAAAAAAATTTATCTACTTAAAAATATTCTATTAGATGTTTACAAAATAAAAATATTTATTATTATTTTAAAACAAATTTACGAAAAAAAATTCTTATTACTTTTATTATTTATATTTTTTTAAGATCCTTATAGTTATATTTATTTTAATATGCTATTTAAATCAAAAAATTAATTTTGATCTTTTTTTAATACTATTCTAAATTTGTATCTTTCAAAATATTAAACACAAAGAATTATTATAAATTCAAATTATAAAAAATTCTATTATTCTTACTATTATAGATGTCATTAAAAATCTATATACACTAAAAGAAGAAAAACAAGTAGATATAAAAAAAATCTACAAAAAAAATATGAAAAATAAAGTTTTGTGTTACAATATAAAAAATTATTACATATTCAAATTATAAAAAATTCTATCAAATTTCATCAAATTATACTTATCATACAAAATTTTATCAAATTATAAATTACTAACTCAATAATTATTATATATTCAAAATTAAATTAAAAGTTACAAATCAAAGTGCTACAATAATGATACGAGCCCATTAACAGCTGCTACTCCCGGCCTAATACAGCAAACTGAAAGTGATGAGATAGTAATTGGGCCAGATAAACCAGCAACTGAGCAGAGGGACAAATGGGTGAAGAAACAGCCAGCGTGGATGAAGGATTATGAACTTTAAAATAAGGGCGCAGTAGAGTAATAAAATTAGAGGTAGTATTGAGTTAGTTACGTAACAACTTAGAGAGAGAAAATGATAAAAAGGAAGGCAGAGAATAGAGGAGTGGTAAGAAATTATGAATTGTTATCATTGAGGAGTGTGTCCCTCACTCGAAAGGGAAAATTATTGTTCATTCCATTCAGATTACATACACATTGATATTTGATTTTTACTTCATTCTGAACTGCATGATTTTTTTGATCATTTTGTGGTTGATATACTGCTGCTTGAACTTAAATTGCTGAACAGGACTACCAATTGGTGCTCTCGTTGAGAGATACCCAAGATGACGGAAGGAACTCGATTATCCCGACTAGAAGAATTAACACTCTCCAATAAGCATGAGATAGCGATGTTGAGCCGTGGTTTGGTGGAGGCGAACGAACGGATAGCAGGAACGCAACAGCAACTTACAGCGATAGATTCATCACTGCGTGTATTGAAAAGCTGCTCCGTGAGGGTATGAAACTGAAGGCAGCTAGTGGCGATCCCAGTTTTGCTAGAGATGATGTGGTGGAAGGCTCGGGATCTGTTAATTTGGATGGAGAACCACAATGGCCCCGGAAATTGAAGGTGGCCGACCTTCCTATGTTCGAAGGAGATGGAGTAGAGGTTTGGGTTTTCCGGGTAAGGCAATACTTGGAGACCTTTAACATTCTAATTGAACAAAGGATTCGGGTACTATCCTTCCATCTGGTGGGTGCCGCCTATGCATGGTATCGCTGGGGAGTCAACAATAATATTGCGTACACCTGGGACTTATTCCTTGAGGCGATGAATGCTCGCTTTGGCAAGAACGTGTTCTATGATCCAAGAACAGCTCTCAAGGAATTGAAGCAAGGTGGGTCGATGGAAGAGTATCACTGTCAATTCGAAGAACTGAGCAACCGTGTGACAGGGCTGAGTGAAGAGTGGATTGTGGCTCTGTTTACTGCTGGGCTCCAAGAGCACCTGAAGTGCGAGCTGCTGCTGGCCCGACCCAATTCCTATATCCAAGCTGTCTCTCTTGCCAAATTGCATGAGCAGAAACATGCAGTAACATTGGGCCTCACAAAAAACAATAGCAGCAAATCAAACTCCTCATTTGGGCCACCGAATCGGTTGCACCCAACCGAACTTTACACCCGATTTCCCAACTTCAGAAACCCATCACTCACACAGTCACCTCTTCAAACCATTCGTTCCCCCCCACCCCCTCAACCAATTCTTCTCCCACCGCACCACAAACCCCACCAGTCAAGAGACTCACCAGCGCCAATATACGTGCACGCCGGAAAAAGGGACTTTGTTATTATTGTGACGACAAGTACAGCCCCGGTCACTGCTGCAAATCATTATTGCAACTCCTAGTGGGGGAAGAGGAATTACGGGAACTGATGCAAGAGCCTCATACGGCAGTGGTAGAGCCAGAATCTTATTCCGACGACGCTGGGGAAGGGGATGAACAACCACCCAAGATTAGTTTGAATGCACTCGCAGGGGAATTTCACGCGGAAATGCTCAGAGTCCGTGGTACCCACTCTAACCGACAATTGATGATCCTTATTGATGGTGGAAGTACTCATAACTTTGTAAAAGGGTCTGTAGCCAAGAAGTTGAATTTGTCGCTCAGTCCAACTCTTGCTCTACAAGTGATGGTGGGTAACGGTGATTCTATTCATTGCGGAGCAATGTGCAAGAACTTGGCACTAACAGTTCAAGGGTATAATTTTGCAGTTAATACTTATGTACTGGACTTAAAGGGTGCTGATATTGTCTTAGGGGTGCACTGGATGATGCTGTTAGGGACAGTTAGGATTAACTACATGGAATTATTCATGAAGTTTAAAATCATGGGTAAATGGGTAGTGTTCCAAGGTGAGCGGCTACTGAAGGATGCTAATCTTTATTTCAGAGAGCTTAAGAAGCTCAATGCGAGCAACGCTATTGTCTCTATGTTCCATTTAGAGGTTACCAATACTGATTCCACACCACAAGCTGCCTTGGAAGATGAAAGTGTTCAAGGGGTTCTTACTGAATTCTCAGAAGTCTTTGAGGAGCCCAGCAAATTGCCGCCGCAACGCGAAAATCGATCACCATATTCATCTAATTTTTGGCTCTGCACCGGTGAGTATATGACCGTACCGTTATCCCCACTTCCAGAAAGAAGAAATGGAGAGGCTTGTGGAAGAAATGCTGAGTACAGGGATTATTCGCAATAGCCAAAGCGCTTTCTCTAGTCCAGTACTGCTAGTCAGGAAGAAGGATGGAGGGTGGCGTTTCTGTGTCGATTACCGAGCTCTCAACTCCATTACAGTAAAAGATAAGTTTTCTATCCCTACTATTGATGAAATCTTAGATGAACTGCACGGTGCCATCTATTTCTCTAAGATTGACCTGCGTAGTGGCTACCACCAGATTTGCATGAAGGAGGAGGATATTGATAAAACTGCCTTTCGAATGCACATTGGCCATTACGAGTTTGTGGTGATGCCATTCGGACTTACGAATGCACCTTCCACCTTTCAGGCAACCATGAATCATATTTTTTAGCCATTCTTGAGGCGTTTCGTGGCAGTATTTTTTGATGACATATTGGTATATAGCAGGAGTAAGGAGGAACATCTAGAGCACTTGTCCCTCACTTTACAAGTGCTGCGTGAGAACCAGCTCTTTGCTAAACAATCCAAATGTTTCTTTGCCCAACAACAAGTAGAATATTTGGGCCATGTGATCACAGGGGAAGGGGTGAAAGTGGATCCAGCGAAAATTGAGGCTATTCTTGCTTGGCCAAAACCCACGAATCTGAAATAATTGCACGGATTCCTGGGGTTGACAGGGTATTATCGGAAGTTTGTGGCAGGGTATGCCCAATTAGCTTTCCCACTAACGGAGCTGTTGAAAAGAATGCCTTCCAGTGGACAGTTGCTGCAGATCAAGCATTCCATCAGTTGAAAAACATTATGACGCACACTCCCGTACTCACAGTCCCTTATTTTTCCAAAGAATTTGTGGTCAAAACGGATGCGTCAGGCATCGGCATAGGGGCAGTTCTATCACAAGGAGGCCATCCTATAGCGTATTTCAGTAAGAAAATGGGGTTACGCATGGCACAGGCTTCGGCTTATGTGCAAGAGCTATATGCTGTGACACAGGTAGTAGCAAAATGGCGGCATTATCTTTTAGGCCGCAAGTTCACTATTAAAACAAATCATCAAGGTCTTCGGGAGCTTATGACGCAGGTAATCCTTACCCCCGAACAGCAACACTACCTCTCCAAATTACTGGGTTACGATTTTGACATCAAATATAGACCTGGAAAATTTGACAAAGCAGCGGACGCGCTATCAAGGCAGCAAGAAGAAATGGATAGAGTCCAATTCCAAGCCTTCACTACTATCCAAGCCTCAATCATTCCAGCCCTCTTAAAGGCCAACCAAGAAGTGGAAGAACTGTTAATCCTAAAGGAGCAATTGCACACGGGTGACATCTCCTCGAACTATACCTTCCGAGATGGTCTTCTTTTATATCGTGGTAAGTTTGGGTTCCCCAAATTGATAACCTCAGAGACTTTCTTCTACACCAGTTTCATACGACGGTGACAGCCGGGCATGGGGGAATATTAAAGACATATAAGGGGTTAGGTGAGCTCTTCTTTTGGCCGAGAATGCGGCAAGATGTGATTCGATTTGTGAATCATTGCCCGGATTGTCAATGTACTAAATATATCACTGCAAAGCCGCAAGGGTTGTTATAGCCACTCCCAGTGCCGATGAGACCATGGGAAGACATTAGCATGGATTTCATCACCCGATTACCTCCTTCTGCTGGGTTTACAGCGTTACTGGTTGTGGTTGATAGGTTCAGCAAAACAGCTCGCACAGCTCCCTTAAAGACCGGATTCACAGCCAAGATGGTGGCCCAGAAATTTATAAATGTTGTGGTACGACTTCATGGGTTTCTTGCGACGATTGTATCCGATCGTGACCCACTATTTTTGAGCCGATTTTGGAAGCAATTACTTCAGAACTGTGGAACCAAACTTCTATTTAGCACGGCTTACCACCCACAAACGGATGGTCAGACTGAGGTAGTTAATCGCATTATTGAGCAGTATTTGTGTGTGTTCTCTCACTCTTACCCTTCTAAGTGGTCTGCTTACCTTGCCTGGGTTGAATACTGTTACAACACATCTTTTCATTCCACCATTGGGATGTCACCCCATGAGGCTTTGTATGGTTTCGCTGCTCGTCCCATTCCAGGTTACATAAACCACACTGCAACTGTTCAGGATGTTGAGGACATGTTGCGTGCGAGAGAAATTCTCGATATGGAACTTCATTATCACTTGAAGGTTGCCCAGGATTGCATGAAACGCCAAGCTGATAAACATAGGCGCGAGAAGAGTTTCAATGTGGGTGACTGGGTCCTCCTCAAGCTCCAACCATATCGCCAAGGTTCAGTAATTAACCGTGGAAATTTGAAGCTTGGAAAGCGGTTCTATGGACCTTTCAAGGTGCTACAAAAAGTAGGTGTGGTTGCTTACAAACTGGAACTTCTTACTGGTAGCACAATTCATCCTGTTTTTCATGTATCTTTGTTGAAGGAGTACAAGGGCGAGGTCTCTAGTGATACGAGCATTGACGATTGGATTTTTGATGGTATAGAATTTCACAAATGAATTCTCGTTGAAAGTATATTTTCTAAACCAACAATAATCCTTTCATACAAAAGATTGTTTGTCACAAGTAACAAACCCCTAATTTTATAAACCGAAGTATTCAAACCTCGGGTCGTTCTCCCTAGGAATTACAATAAAGTGTCTTGTTATTGGTTGTGAGTTATTTTGGGGGTTTTGATATGAAGCATGAAAGATAAATGGCAAGAAAGTAAACTAAGGCCTAAAAAGGTCTTGGCAAGGGTTGGTGGTCAAGAATCTCTATCCTAATCACTAACCACAATATGAGAATTGGCAAGGATTAATCTCATTAAATCATCCTCTAACTAGTAGTAAAGGAAAGTCAAATGAGCTATATCAATCCTAGTCCATAAATCGACAACAAGAATTAATTGTAACAACAATCAAATGTAAAGAATTAGCAACAACAATTAAAGGAAACAAGATCTACATGAATTACCTCTTATTGAATTGAAAGAAAATGGAAGAAACAATAGTAGATCTACAACAAAACATAAGAACAGCATAAAAGAGATTACACCAAAAGAATAGAAGAAGAGTGAATGTAACTATAAGGAATTGAGAAGATAGAAGTAGAAGAAGATGAATTAAAATCTAGATCTAAGAACTCAACCTAATCCTAATCCTAATCCTAGAGAGAAGTGAGAGCTTCTCTCTCTAGAAACTACTTCTCAAACTAAACTATGCTAAACTAAACTAATGGTAACTAACATGTGTTTCCCTCTTCACTCCTTGGGTTAAATAGCATCAGAAATGAGTTGGATTGGGCCCACAAGGCTTCTAAAATCGCTGGACACGTTTTGCTTCAAGTGGACTAGGTGGCAGCAACGGCGCGTGCGCGTACTATGCGCGTGCGCGCCACCATACTTGTAGCAACTATGGCAAATCTTATATCGTTTCGAAGCCCCGGATGTTAGCTTTCTAACCCAACTAGAACCGCATCATTTGGACCTCTGTAGCTCAAGTTATGGTCGTTTAAGTGCGAAGAGGTCGGCTTGACAGCTTTTCGGTTCTTTCATTTCTTCATGAGTTCTCCAACTTTTCATGCTTCTTTCTTCATTCCCTTGATCCAATCTTTGCCTCCTAAACCTTAAATCACTTAACAAACATATCAAGGTATCTAATGGAATCAAGGTGAATTAAATTTATTCATTTTAAGACCTAAAAAGCATGTTTTCACTCTTAAACACAATTAAAGGAGAAGTTATAAAACCATGCTATTTCATTGAATAAATGTGGGTAAAAGGTTATAAAATCCCCAAAAATCAATACAAGATAAACCATCAAAATGGGGTTTGTCAAGCATCCATCATCTACCCCCATCATTACCGTTTGAACCTGTGCCTGCTGCCATTATTGATAATCGTGTCTCCCAATCAGAAGAAAATGTTAGAGAAGTGCAAGTGCTTGTAGAATGGGAAAGTACCCCGAGAGAGGAAGCTACTTGGGTAAATTGGGTCGAACTTACCAAAATGTTTCCTAATGAAGACTTTGAGGACAAGGTCATTGTCATGGGGGGAGTAATTGATACGAGCCCATTAACAGCTGCTACTCCCAACCCAATACAGCAAACTGAAAGTGATGAGATAGTAATTGGGCCAGATAAACCAGCAGCTGAGAAGAGGGACAAACGGGTGAAGAAACAGCCAGCGTAGATGAAGGATTATGAACTTTAAAATAAGGGAACAGTAAAGTAATAAAATTAGAGGTAGTATTGAGTTAGTTACGTAACAACTTAGAGAGAGAAAATGATAAAAAGGAAGCAGAGAATAGAGGAGTGGTAAGAAATTATGAATTGTTATCATTGAGGAGTATGTCCCTCACTCGAAAGAAAAAATTATTGTTCATTCCATTCAGATTACATACACATTGATATTTGATTTTTACTTTATTCTGAAGTGCATGATTTCCTTGATCATTTTGTGGTTGATATACTGCTGCTTGAACTTAAATTGCTGAACAGGACTATCAAATAACTTTTGTACTATTTGATAAAAAAATATTAAACACAACTGCCTCAAATCTAATTATACTCTAAGTCACCAATAACACTAAAGCATCATCTCAATTGAAGAATTTATATAGCCTCATACTTATAGTAAATGATTTTAACTTTAAAAAAGATATTTAACAATAAACTGTTACTAAGATATTTGTCTCAACAAAAAAAAAATTGAAACTCAACTCCTATTACAACAAATTTAATAGGTAATACTAAAAAAGATTTCATTTATTCAAAACATCATTTATGTTGCTCGTTTATATTCTTTATTAATTATAGGAACCAACTTCACCAACACTAATATCATCTGATCTAAGATAACATACATACCAATTAAGAGATTAAGAAAAAAGAAAAGTAAACGAATCCAAAACACATCTTCAAATAAAAATCATACATACAAAGATGGAACAAAAAAGACAATAAAATATATATACAAGTTAACAGTTTAAAAAGAATATATCTTCACAGAAATATATCAAAAAAAGACAAGTCTAACATCAATTAAAAATAAAAAATAAATAAACATCACAGAAAAAGACTGAATCCGTCAATTAAAACAAATACAAAAATAAAAACAAAAAATAAAAATATAACTTTATACAATTTTAATATACAAAATTTTTGTATTATAAAATATTAAATAAAAATACATCAAATTTAATATTAATTTATGTATAACTTAATTAATTTTTAAATAATATAATATTTATTAAAATATATTTTATACTATCATTAATTTATCACATTGCGCATTGTACGGATGTCAATCTAAATCTAGTTAATTATTAAACTTTAAATGACCATACATAAACTATTAATATCGATGTGTGACCAACCGGTATCACTAGTTTGGAATCAATTCCTTACTTTGAAATAAATATAATAACATAACAAAAATTGTATATTGTATGGTTGTTACAAGAAGGTGCATGTAAAATTCATTCAAATTCGGTGATACGTTATTTGCAATCCTAACTTTAGCTGTCAGGAATTTTTTTTTCCTTTAAAAAAAAATTTTAGTACGAAATATAAATATTTGAATTAATGAATCTCGAACAATTAGATTGAATCAGGTGATGATAAGAATAAAGCAGTTTAAACGCTTTTTTTAATTTTATTTTACTTTAATGTTGACAGAACTGAACTAATATTTTAACTTTTAATTATCGTTTCATACTTCAATTAAGGGCTATAACTACGACATTTGGGTTTATAATGACGTGTTATTGTTTGACTTATTTCAATTCAGCAATACAAAAGTTAAACAAATATGCTTGATGCTAATAAAAATTAATTTTCTATATAACCATATGTTATACATGATTCATAAAATATATGCCACGTTACCTTGCAAGGACTAATAAGTAAACTCACATTCACGCATATATATATATATAATCAAATAAGAATTTATATATTGTTTTACATTTTATGATTGTAATAATATGGTATTTTACTGAAATCATTATCTTGCATCATTTTCTAAAATTCTCTTTTTGTGAACTTTGGATAATGGCCACAGTGTATATATACATATTAAAACTACTTTGAACATGTGTTACATGAAAATTATTACCATATAAAGTGACGTTCATGAATCTGACCAAGAAATGTTTGTTCTTTGTGACCAAGAATTTGATCAACTTAGAAAAGGACAAATTTTGGAGTGTTTATATCCTATACAATATTTTGGACAAATAATGAAAGGGCATGGGATATTTTTTGGGAACCAAAAGATAATCTACTGACTGTTACAAATTCAAGATATTACAGATAAAGACACTTTTGGTTGGGGTACCTAGTACCTACCAACGATGTCTGAATCTGAATGATATTTTTTTTAACATTTTGTACTTTGTTAAATTGCTCTAGTCATTTGATTCTTTCATGTGCATAATATGAGGTAAAACTGAAGTGATAATTAAGGCACTGGTTGATGCCTGAAACTTTGAAAGCTTTGTAAATGATTCTTTGCTTTGATCTTGGAACATTGTAGCTTCTTTCAGTGATGTAATGAGTTCATAACTCTTGCAAGTTGCAACTAGCTAGCTACAAAGCTCTTTATCTTCTGTTAAGTGTGGTATTGAGGTAATCTCAGATACCCTATATCTTCTTTAACTTGTTCTCAAGGTTTTCTGTTATGTTGCATATTATATTGTTTCTTTTCTCAAATTGACAATTATATATACTAGGCATGTGGGTCTCCACTTTACAAACACACCCCAATATTTTATGTATGGTTTTTCTGCCTTTTAAGTGTTTGTTTTATTGTCTGGATAACTGAGCTTGATTGGGTTATTATTACTTGTGATAGTAACATATATATTTAAATAAGGCTTGAAGTCTGGATATGCTGAATATCATATCTTTTTCATCTGGGTAAGGGTGTATCTCATTTTTTTAACTTCAAATTGCTGATACAATGTTTTTTCTTCTCTTGAGTGATGAATCTTGTTTTCCTTGCTGCAAATGTGGAAGTTCTTAAATTCCTCTGAAGTTGTTGGTTGTAGGTAAATATATCCTTGCGTTTGCCTCATTCTGGTTATGATTATTCTTGTCATGTGTTGATGTTCCTCTTTGTGCTGCTCCTGAACTGGTTGGCACATGACATGTGCTTTGTTTTGATGCTGGTTTGATAACAGGTTCTCTCAAAAATGGAGGTGCACTTGCTTACAAGGCATGGCAGCATGGTGATGGTGTTGTTCCTCTTGGTTTTCTGCTCCTGGATTCCAATAGAAGTGGTGGGGAGGACAGGAGCTACCATTGGAAATGCTACCGTTTCTTCTTCGAGTCCAAGAGTTTTGAAAATTGGGGTGCTGTTTACTTTGAATTCTGTCATTGGAAGATCAGCTAAAGCTGGTGTATTGGCTGCTATTGATGATGTTAATGCTAACAAAAGCATCCTTCGTTCGACTAAACTTGAAATTATGTTGCATGATACAAATTGCAGCGGGTTTCTTGGAACCGTGGAAGGTATTTTCCGAAACTTCTCAGTAGCTTCAAGCTGCATTTCTTTTGTTGAAACTGTAATTGTCTTGTTATGGACCCTGCCAATCAAATAAAACATGTTCTATAGCTTCTTATTCGGGTTTTGTAACTTTATGAATTACCATATCAAAAAAGAAAAAGAAAAAAAAATCGTATTACAGTGAATTTGCCTAAATGTCTATGCTTGTTAATTCACATTATGCTATGCAGTAGTATGTGTTTCATTGCACGTTAAATGTATATTCTTCCAAAAAATAGTGTATGCATAATCAATCATTTCCCCATTTGTGTGGCCATCTTTGTGGATAAGAATCAATTTATAACATCTTAGTATTTCATTGTTCTCATTGGACAGAAACCAGAGAGGAGTTTCTGTGGACTATATATGTTTAGATAGTACACGTTCTCTTGCATTTTGGGTGTGAGAAAAGGGAATTTGATTGATTTTGTTGATCATGTAGCTCTGCAGTTGATGGAGAATGAAGTGGTTGCTGCAATTGGTCCACAATCATCTGGAATAGCTCATGTCATCTCTCATGTGGCTAATGAACTCCATGTGCCTCTTCTTTCATTCGCGACAGACCCTGCTTTAGTGTCACTCCAGTATCCATATTTCATCCGCACCACGCCAGATGACTATTTCCAGATGTATGCAATTGCAGACTTGGTTGATCACTATAGGTGGAGGGAGGTAATAGCTATCTTTGTAGATGATGACAATGGAAGAAATGGAATTTCAGTGTTGGGCGATGCGCTTGCTAAGAAACGTGCCAAGATATCTTACAAGGCCGCATTCCCTCCTGGAGCCCCCATGAGTAATATCAGTGACTTGTTGAATCAGGTGAACCTGATGGAATCACGTGTTTATGTGCTGCATGTTAATCCTGATTCTGGCTTGTCAATTTTTGCACTTGCCAAGAAGATTGGGATGATGACTAGTGGCTATGTGTGGATTGCAACAGATTGGCTTCCTTCTGTGCTGGATTCTATGGAGCAGGTTAACACTGACACCCTTAATATACTACAAGGAGTTGTTGCTCTGCGGCATCACACGCCTGACACTGATCTTAAGAAGAGTTTCATCTCAAATCTGAAGAGCAGAAAGAACAATGAGACTGCAGGCTTCAATTCTTATGCATTCTATGCATATGATTCTGTTTGGTTAGCAGCGCGTGCTCTGGATACTTTTCTCAATGAAGGTGGAAACATATCTTTCTCCTCGGATCCTAAGTTGCAAGACACAAATTCAAGTATGTTGCATTTTTCAGCACTCCGTGTGTTTGATGGCGGCGATAAGTTTCTTCAGACAATTCTGAAAACAAACTTCACTGGTGTGAGTGGCCCAGTTCAGTTTGGTATGGATAAGAATTTGATTCATCCAGCTTATGATATCATGAATATCGGCGGGTTTGGAACTCGTAGGATTGGTTATTGGTCTAATTATTCTGGTCTCTCAGTTATAGCTCCTGAAATTTTGTATCTGAAACCACCTAACGCTTCGGCAAGCAACCAACACCTATATAGTGTTATATGGCCTGGAGAAACAACAGTTACACCAAGGGGATGGGTATTCCCAAACAATGGGAAACCATTGAGAATCGCAGTGCCTAATCGAGTAAGCTATTTGGAGTTTGTTGGTAAGGACAAGAACCCTCCTGGGGTAAAAGGCTATTGCATTGATGTCTTTGAAGCAGCCATAAAGTTGTTGCCTTATCCTGTTCCAACAGAATATATATTATATGGTCATGGTGATAGAAATCCCAGCTATGATGACCTTGCATATCAGGTTGCACAAAATGTAAGTTTCTTAGTCTAATTTTCGGCTTAATTTATTAATCATTTTCTTAATCTAAGTAGCTATCTTGAGGTTGTAGTTATGTTAACTTAGTCCTTTCCTTTTTTTCAGAACTTTGATGCAGTTGTTGGAGATATTACAATTGTCACCAACAGGACAAGGATTGTGGATTTTACTCAGCCTTACATGGAATCAGGGCTGGTGGTTGTTGTTCCTGTTAAGGAAATCAAGTCAAGCCCTTGGTCCTTTCTAAAGCCATTCACCACTAAAATGTGGTTAGTTACTGGTGCATTCTTTCTCTTCGTGGGAGCCGTCGTGTGGATTCTTGAGCACCGGCACAATGAAGAATTCCGCGGTCCTCCAAGGAAACAAATTATAACAGTGTGTTGGTTAGTATGTTTTGATCATTTTAAAGCCTTTTCAGATAAATCTTGCATCTTATTTAGGCTCAAATCTTCTCTTGTGCTGAGAGCAGTTCCTCTTGTGCAGGTTTAGTTTCTCAACAATGTTTTTCTCACACAGTATGTTCCTCAAATTTCTCACTTCTATTTTTTATTTTCCATTTTCTGTTGTAACACTCCTTATATGTTTTGTATCATTCATGGTTTGAGAACTCTGACTTCTATCTTCTCTGCTTTTCACCTTGCACAGGAGAGAACACTGTGAGTGCACTCGGTCGATTGGTTCTACTCATATGGCTTTGGGTGGTTTTAATCATCAATTCAAGCTACACAGCTAGCTTAACATCCATCCTCACAGTGCAGCAACTTTCATCACAGATTGAAGGAATTGACAGCTTGATCTCAGGTACTCAACCAATTGGAATCCAAGAAGGATCTTTTGCGAAAAAGTATCTGACAGATGAACTCAACATAGCACCATCTAGGATAGTTACACTGAAAAATATGGAGGCATATGTTGATGCTCTTGAACGCGGACCAAGGAATGGAGGGGTTGTGGCCATTGTTGATGAGCTTCCTTATATTCAGCTCTTCATGTCCAATACCAACTGTAAGTTCAGAACAGTTGGACAGGAGTTCACTAAAAGTGGTTGGGGATTTGTAAGTATCCTCAATTCTTCATATGCATGTCTATAGTTTTTTACACTCCTTAAATTTATGCCAAGTTTTCTTGTAAGATTATCTTATTCTGATGTCATTATTTTCAAATGGGATCACAGGCATTCCAAAGGGATTCACCGCTTGCTGTTGATTTGTCAACTGCCATCCTTCAACTTTCGGAGAACGGGGAACTGCAAAAGATCCATGACAAATGGCTTTTGAAGCGAGACTGCACTGCGCAACTCAATGTTGAAGACTCAAATAAACTGTCTCTGAGTAGCTTCTGGGGCCTCTTTCTCATATGTGGCATTGCATGCTTCCTTTCTTTGGTTGTATTCTTTGTTAGAGTGTTCTGTCAATACACCAGATTTAGCCCTGAGCCTGAACAAGTTGATGTGGAAATTCAACCAAGGCCTCCTAGAAGGAACCTCAAAAGTACTAGTTTCAAGGACTTGATGGAATTTGTGGATACCAAAGAAAAAGAAATCAAAGAGAGACTTAGGAAAAGTAAAAGGAGAAGAAGCCAGAGTCTAGATGAGCAATCTAGTTCATCACCCTCCTAAGTTAACCATGTACATTTATTTTTGGTTGGTAACTCCTTTAACCATCCTATTTTTGTTATACCATAGTAACTATTAGTGACACAAATTTGTCTACACTGAAATATATAAAAAGTTTAGCTTTTCCTTTTTGCTCAGGAAATTATAGCTCTAAGTGTTAATAATTTTGTTTGTTTATGCAAACCCTTAATATAACTCCGCCTATGTTACACTTGCGGTACATAGCCGGTCCCAAGCCCGGATAAAGGAGGAGGGTTGTGTTAGGTCTTCGGCAACCAACGTAAAAATATAGCCGAACCCCCCATGACATGAATCAAAGACATTATTGCGCTAAAGCTAGGTCGTTACCCGGAAGTAACGCGCCGTATGGCTCGAGTACGGTGTCAAAGCAAGAGCCGCTGCATCGGTGCCCGGATGTAGTGTTAAATGAGCAAGGGTTCTCACGTTTTCGTGAACGGACGAGGGTAAATAAGCTAGTTCACAAAGGAAAAGGTAAAGGTCGAAGCGACAAAAGGTTGAGATTTGGGACATGGAACATAGGCACTCTAACAGGAAAGTCCATGGAGGTGGTGGATACCATGACAAGGAGGAAGATTAACATTATGTGCCTACAAGAAACGAAATGGGTTGGTGCAAAGGCTAGGGAGTTGGATTCTTCTGGTTTCAAACTTTGGTATACAGGAAAGGTGAAGAATAGGAA
The DNA here is from genome assembly GCF_000817695.3 of Arachis duranensis. NCBI lineage: Eukaryota > Viridiplantae > Streptophyta > Magnoliopsida > Fabales > Fabaceae > Arachis > Arachis duranensis. The sequence continues at coordinate 1,154,215 of NW_026264851.1, forward strand.
TGAGGTTGGAATAATTGTGGATAAGCAGTGGAAGAAGGACGTAGTAGATGTCAAGAGGGTGGGAGATCGGATCATCTCTATCAAACTTGTGGTGGAGGGAGGTGCTTTCCATGTGATTAGCGCCTATGCACCGCAAGTGGGTTCGGACGAACAACACAAGATAAGATTTTGGGAGGATCTAGAGAGTTTGGTTCAAGGCATACCTTTAGGAGATAAGATTTTCTTAGGAGGAGATTTAAATGGCCAAGTTAGGAGAGAAGTGACTGGGTATGGGAGTATTCACGGAGGCCATGGTTTCGGGGTAAAACTATTTTAGACTTTTCTTCAACCTTTGATCTTCTCATCGCAAATACATGTTTTAAAAAGAGAGACGAACATCTTATAACCTATAAGAGTGGCATGACAAGCTCTCAAATCGACTTCTT
>NW_026264851.1:1156663-1163977 GCF_000817695.3 Arachis duranensis
GGTCTCTCTGTAGACATGATACATGACAGAGCACAATGGCGTCGTTTGATTCATGTAACCGACCCCACTTAGTGGGATAAGGCTTTGTTGTTGTTGTATGCAAACCCTTAATATGTAGCAAACTGTCTCCTCTTGAAAATAAGATGCAGCAACTGCATTCAACTTTTCTATATAATATCACCCACTACTATTATTAAATTCTGCAAGACTCCTTAAACCGTTAAATAATTTCAACTTGTACTCTTAAAACTGAAAAAAAATTAATCTAAAAAATATGGCTATTTCACATGTTTTCTATCGTAACATGCTGAACTATGCATGATATTGTCTTGTTTTTCAACTGCAAACATGATTTGTTTATCCTTTTTCCGGTAAAAGCAAAGCTTATTCTTTAAACATTATTTGAATCCATATAGGGTTGTGTTAGGCCTGTGACAACTAACGTAAAACAATGTTGCATCTCAATGCATGACACGATGCAATGACGTCTTTGATCTACGTCTTAGTAAGTATTTTTATATATATTTTTCATCAGCATACAACACTATTAGTTAGTTAGAGTCTACAATTTCTCCTAGAATATAAAATTTGCACAAGACAATATCAAATTTCATATCAGCATTATTATTCCAAAAAAAAGTGAGAAACTTCAGAAATCTTATTTTGGTACTTCTGCAGAGTAATGACAGTTTCTTGAAGACTATCCAATTCTTATGTTAATTAATAATTCTGTTTTTATTTTCATCGATTATTATCCACTATAATATAAAGCAAGGAAGATTAGTGTTACTATTTCCACGGTGGCCCTTCTTTATTACCATTCATGAGAATATGCAAAACACTCTCATTAACTAAAAGAAGATTAAGATTTTTTATACGACCAAAAAATGGAGGCATTTAAGAGAGGACAAATGTGTGAGTCCTCATATGATATTTTTGAGGAGTATTATTGCTTCTCTATTGGCAATAATCATTGTTATAATCAAAGTTTGTCTGGGTTTACTACTATAAACCAGAAGATAATAAAAATGTCAGTGTTGCCCAGCCCAAAAGAATTTTGATAGGGGTATCTACTAAGCATGAAATGATTATTTAATGTATACATTTCTTTTGTAATTTTTCTGTGCTCAATGCTCATTCATTCTTGAAGTTGGCAAGGAATGCTTGAGGATGCTTGAAACTTGAAAGCTGAGTGAGAGAGTGATGGTTGCTATTACATGCATATACATATATGAATTGATGATGAGTTCATAATAGTTCTTACATACTATAAAGTGTGGTCTCGAGTTAGAGGTAATCTCGGATAACCTATTCTAATCTCTAAAACTGATAGTTAAAGGCGCGTAATTGGTTATATATCTAACACATGCAATGATGATTCTTGCTTTGTGCTGTTTCAGAGATTCTTCTCTAGAAAATGGAGCTGCTTTCAATCACAAGGCATGGCAACATGATGCTTCTGTTGCTCTTGGTTTTATGGTCCTGCAGGTGGATTCCACTGCAAGTTTCGGGTAGAAAAGGAACTACCTTTGCAGATTCTACTGTTGATCCTAAACCAAATGTTTTGAGAATTGGAGCACTCTTTACTGTGAACTCTGTCATTGGAAGAACAGCTAGATGATGTTAATGCCAACACAAGCATTCTCCCTCACACTAAACTTGAACTTATCTTGCATGATACAGATTGCAGCGGATTTCTTGGAATAGCAGAAGGTATTTCCCAACCTTTTAGAAACCAAGTTATAGGAGTAGTTACTTATTTGTTATTTCTTTGTACTCCATTTTTTCCCTTCAATTAGTTGCGATTGAAGCTATAGATGTGTTCCACCTTGCACCATATTCTTCACAGAAAATATATGATTCATTGCATAATCAGGTTCAGTTTTTTGCGTATGAATTACCATATATGTATATAAACAAGAGAAACTAGATACCAACAAACACATGGTTTAGCTGAAGGAGTGCGCTGTGCTTGCTTAACAAGAGATCTTGAATTCAAGGCAATGATTTGGTTAACAGAAACCTGAAGCTAGAAAATATTCCCAATTTATCATTAACATGTTAGTATCTCATTTCAATAGAATCTAATGTAACAGCAGTGATGAAAGCGTTTGAGTGGATCATGTTTACATAGTACTAATTGTCAACTCTGTTGCACTTTTTAATTTTATTTTTTTTGGTGTATGAAAAAGAAGTGAACAAGCTTTGTTTGTTGATTTTGTTGATGATGTAGCTTTGCAGTTGATGGAGAATGATGTAGTTGCTGTAATTGGTCCACAATCATCTGGAATAGCTCATCTCATCTCTAATGTGGTTAATGAACTCCATGTTCCTCTGCTCTCATTCGCGACAGACCCTTCTCTATCATCACTCCAGTATCCATATTTCATCCGCACCATGCCAAGTGACTGTTTCCAGATGTATGCAATTGCTGACTTGGTTGATTATTATCAGTGGAGGGAGGTAATAGCTATTTATGTAGATGATGACAATGGAAGAAATGGAATTTCAGTGTTAGGCAATGCGCTTGCTAAGAAGCGTGCCAAGATATCTTATAAGGCTGCATTTCCTCCTGGAGCTGCAATGAGTGACATCAGTGACTTGTTGAATCATGTGAACTTGATGGAATCTCGCATCTATGTGCTGCATGTTAATCCTGATTCTGGCTTGTCAATTTTTGATATTGCCAACAAGCTTGGAATGATTAGTAGTGGCTATATGTGGATTGCAACGGATTGGCTTCCTTCTGTGCTGGATTCTATGGAGCCGGCAGTTAATGATGACACAACCAACCTCCTGCAAGGTGTTGTTGCTTTGAGGCATCACACACCTGATACTGATTTTAAGAAGAGTTTCATCTCCCAGTTGAAGAGCCGATACAAAAATTTAACTGCACGCATAAACTCTTATGCACTATATGGATATGATTCTGTTTGGTTAGCAGCACATTTCTCGATGCTTTTCTCAATGAAGGTGGAGACATATCTTTCTCCTTTGACACTCAGTTGCATGGCACAAATGCAAGCATGTTCAACTTTTCTTTGCTTCGCGTGTTTGATCAAGGTGATAAGTTTCTACAGACAATTTTGAGAATGAACTTCACTGGTGTGAATGGACTATTTAAGTTTGATACAGATAAAAATCTGATTCACCCGGCATATGATATCATCAGATGAAGAATCGGTTATTGGTCTAATTACTCTAGTCTATCAATTATAGCTCCTGAAATCTTGTATTTGAAACCACCTAACACTTTGACAAGTAGCCAGCGCCTTTACAGTGTTATATGGCCTGGAGAGACTACAGATACATCAAAAGGATGGGTATTTCCCAACAATAGAAAGCCTCTGAGAATTGCAGTGCCTAACCGGATACGCTACACCGAGATTGTTTCTAAGGAGAAGAGGCTATTGCATTGATGTCTTTGAAGCAGCAATCAACTTGTTACCTTATCCTGTTCCGCAACAATATATACTCTATGGAGATGGTGATAGTAATCCAGATTACAGTGACCTTGTGAATCAGGTTGCACAAAATGTAAGTTTCCAAGTTTATTTTTCAGCCTAATTTAGTGGTCCTGTTATTTATGCCAGCATTTAGTTTTGTTGATTTGGTACTTGTTCAGAAATTTGATGTAGTTGTTGCAGATATTACAATTGTAACAAGCAGAGTAAAGATTGTGGATTTTACTCAGCCTTTCATGGAATCAGGGCTGGTTGTTCTTGTAGCTGTTAATGAGAACAAGTCTAGCCCTTGGTCTTTTCTCCATCCATTCACTGCTGAAATGTGGTTAGTTATTGGTGCATTATTTCTCTTTGTGGGATTCTTCGTGTGGATTCTTGAGCACCGGCACAACGAGGAGTTTCGTGGTTCGCCAAGTGAACAAGTTGTAACTGTCTGTTGGTTAGTATATTTAATATTTTCAAACCATTCCACAGGTTGCTTAAACCTCAAGTAATATCTTATGCTGAGATAAGTTCCTCTGAACTTTTGCAGGATTAGTTTCTCAACAATGTTCTTCTCACACAGTATGTTACTCCAAAAATTCTCATTCTTTTTTATTTTTTCTTGTATCTTTCATAGTAAAAAATTTTGACTTGGTTTCTTGCTCCATTGACCTACCACAGAAGAAAAACCTGTGAGTGCTCTTGGAAAATTGGTACTAATCATATGGCTTTGGGTGGTTTTGATTATCAATTCAAACTATACAGCTAGCCTAACATCCATCATCGTAGGAATCGATAGCTTGATCTCTAGTACTCAACCAATTGGAATTCAAGAAGGCTCATTCGCGAGAAAGTATTTGATCAATGAACTCAAAATATCACCATCAAGGATAGTTACACTGAAAGACCAAGATGCATGTCTTAATGCCCTTCAGCGCAGACCGAAAGATGGAGGTGTTATGGCCATTGTTGATGAGCTTCCTTATATTCAGCTTTTCATGTCCAATACTAACTGTCAGTTCAGGATTGTAGGGCAAGAGTTCACTAAAAGTGGTTGGGGATTTGTAAGTATCTTCATATGCATGTCTGTTTTCAGTTTCCAAAGTTTTTTGTGTATCAACATTTTCTTAGTATTAGAACTGTTCTATAACTCCAATTGAAGGAAGGTTGTTAATAGGGCACCACCGATTTCTGTTTTATACTTTCAAGATTTTGTGAAGGAAAAAAGTGATCAGAAGCTAGCGAATATTACTTGCGTGTTAAGTAAGTATCTTATTCTCATGATTGTTAATTTAATCACAGGCATTTCAGGGGGATTCATTCTCCTTTTGTTGATGATTTATCAGCAACAATTCTTCGACTCTCGGAAAATGGGGAGCTGGAAAAGATCCATGACAAATGGCTTTCAAACCAGGATTGCGCTATGCAACTCAGATGAGAACTCGAATCAACTCTCACTGAGAAGTTTCTGGGCCTCTTCCTTGTATGTGGCATTGCATGCTTCCTTGCTTTGATTGTATTCTTTTGTCAGTACTCCAAATTCAGACCAAAGGCTAAGCAATCAGATGATGAAGAAATTCAATCAACAAGGCCTAAAATCAAAATTGCTAGTTTCAAGGACTTGATTGAATTTGTGGATAAGAGAGAAGCAGAAATTAAAGAGATACTTAAGCACAAGAGTGATAAAAGTGCAAGTTTAGTGGTGAATCAATCTAACTCCTAGCCCTGTATCAACCTTGAAAATTTGTCTATTCTACTTTGTATTACTTCTCTTACTTTTGTTATACAATTATAAAAATGGTCACAAAAAGAATTTCTCTTAGTTTTATTTTTCGTCGGCTTCTATTCTGAGGAATATAATAGATGCTAAGATATAGATTAGGGTAAAAAATATTTTTTTATCGTTGAAATTTGTTAAAAATTTTAAAAATATTTGTAAATTTTATTTTATTTTAATTTTGTTCCAAAAAAATTTTATTTATATTAAATATATTTTTGACAATTAATTTTAAAAAATATTAAGACCAATCTATTTATCTATCTATTCTATTTATAATATATAAGGTAGCGTTTGTTTGTAGAGACACGACAGAACAGGACACTGAGACAAAGACAATAGGACAGAGACATTAAAAATTATGTTTTGTGTATCGTGTTTGGATACGATGGATAGGACACTAATGTAATGTCTAGTATTATGTTTGGATACACATGGACAAGACTAAAATATTATATAAAATGACTAAAATAGCCATATATAAGCCAAATTAATTTTAAATACAAAATCAGTTTTAAAAAAAGAATCCATTTTTAAATGGAAAAAAATTAATTTTTGCACATAAAAATCTATTTTTATTTAGAAAATTAATTTTTTTTATCTAAAATTTTATTTTTCTTTTCAAAAAATTAATTTTTCTTTAAATTATATAAAATCAATTACAATTTATAAATTATTTTTTAGCATTTTAAAATATCAATTTTACCTTTATAATATTTATCTTTTAAAAGTTTGCAGACTAATTGTTTTTGTTATTATTTTTATTACAAATCAAATAATATAATATAAGGTTAAAATGATGTTGAAGTAAGAATGATAAAAAAAAAAAGAAATTATCCAGTTCAATAAAAATTTTTATAAAAAAGAGAGAGTACTTGAGAAAAAAGAAAAAGAAAAAGAACGTAGAGATAGAAAAAGAGCATGGAGTAAAAAAAATACTTTCTGAGAACAACGCAAAATAGGAAAAATAAGAAGGGGTAACAGTGGAATAATAAAAAATAGCACCATGGACAAAAAAGAAAAAAATTTATAAAAACAGTCTATGTCCCTCTTCCAAATCCCGTGTCCATCATTGTCCTTCGTAAAAGAGTGGACACAAAAGTATAAAAAACTGTCCCGGAGACAATATGTTCAGTGTCCATGTCTTTGCTTCCAAACGCTTTTTAAGAATGTGCTGTCCATGTCTCCGTGTCCTGTCTCCGAAAACAAACGCTACCTAAAAGTTGATACCAATTCTCTCCACAATGAGTTTAAGTCATCTTTTTTTGTTAATAATGTCACATCAGCAATTCTAATGACTTGGCAAAAGATAAAAATCAACCAATTATTATTTAGTCAAATGTTTTAAAAAAATTAAAACAAAAAATTCTTATCTATTATTATTCAATTGAAATGTCATGTACTAATTAAATGCAATTAACATACATTAAAAGTGTCATAATAATAATTATAAAAAATTTCAGTTACAAATATTCAAATTCTACGATTTATACATATTAAGACTCTTACTACTCTTCATTTCTTAATCTCTCATACTAATCGTCAAAAATTCCTTAAATTTAATATAACATTTTTATATGTTTTTCATTTTCATTCATTTATTTTTTTAATTATTTACAAACAAAAAAAACCACAAGAAAAGACAAAGTGTAGCCATGAATACAGTTTTGTATAACTCTAAAAATAAATAAATTCAAAATCTATTTATAATATGTTCTCTAAAATATTTTTAATATAACATTTATTAAAATATACTATATAATATAAATAATCTATCCCGTATTGCGCAGGTCTCACTCTAGTTTAACAATAATGTTTGATAACTAAAAGCTAATTTCTCATGTTAAAGGGCATTGGATTCGATAGTCTCAAAATGTTTAGATTATTAAATGGTCCCATAATAAAACACGTTTTTTAAATTTTTTAACAATTGCTAAATAGTCCTTATCTAATTTTAATTACAAATATTTTTGTAACATTGTTAATGAAGTAGTAATTAAGGGATATATTTAATGCAAATCAAAATTTGTGATACAAAATTAAAATAAAATAAAATTTAAAAATATTTTTTAAAATTTTACAAAAAATATA
>NW_026264851.1:1164031-1191071 GCF_000817695.3 Arachis duranensis
CCACTTTTATATTATTATAAGGAACATTATTCAAAGGGTTAAACCTTTTGGATATAATTTGGTTTATCTAAGAGTATTAGCCCTTAATCGGTAACAAATTATTCTCTCTTGCAATATGAATATATAATACAGCAAATTAAGTTTAATGATCTTATCCTATAGATGTAGACCCTCAGGCCTCAGCTACCATCAAAGCTAGTAATTTTTAGAGGAATCTTTGTATCTCATCAACCACATTCACATTATTAAGATTTTATATTGGTTAATGAGTTCTGTATTATAATTAAGTTTAGCTAATAGTGTTCTCATACATGTTAACACGTTTTTATATATAAAAAAAAACATACAAAACTTAAATTTTTAATATATTTATTTATATATTTATTAAAATAAATTTGCATTTTTTTATTAATAATAATATTAATATAAGTTCTTAAGACACTGATTAACTAAACCTAAATAATTATCCTATAGAGATGCCGCCAGTTTGCTCCTTATTTTTTAAAGATATTTTTTCTTTGTTGTTTAAAGGAAGATAATTACAATAACTGTTAGATACACAAATCTGCAAAAATAAATATATAATTATGCATTATTAAAGAATTCCGCATAGGTCTCATCCGCCAATAATTATAAAAGTTACGTTAAAATTATACATCTAAATAAACAATATGGCCAGTCGCCCATTCCACATGTTTTTTATGGGAACATGCTTACAACCTATGCATGATATTGTCTTGTTTTTCAGCTGAAAAGCTTGTTTGTTTATCATTTCTGGGAAAGCATAAGCTTTTTTTTTTAAATTAAAAGAAAAAGGACCCTGTACTTCCCTTAATTATTTCATATATGCTTTGTATTTGGTATGACATTTTATTTAATATTTATAATTGGCAATACATTTTTCATCATACAATCATTTGAGTTAGCTAGAGTAGTCTATCATTCTCTTAGAATTTAAATTTGGCCCAAGGGAAAGTGCAAGATATAGTCTATTAATATTATTGCCAGCTTAATTGAACTGCCAATAATATAAAAGAATTATACATAAATTTATCCAAAATATCCACTTCTTTTCGTTCTATTCCAAAGATTTCAAAATTAACTCAATGTTCTAATCGAATAAAAAGGAAACTTAGAAGTTTGAAAGACAACATTATCATTCCTTAGGAAAGAGGTATGTTTTATCATTTTAATTTTACAGCAAATGGTAGAGCAAGGAGTGGCAAACACTAGGAATTTACATTCTATGTAACAAACATGCAATTTGTGGCGATTATAACAATAAACATGTGATCAAGAAATTATTGTAAGTTATTTCAACAATGCAAGTGGCCATGTTTTTTATTGGACAAGCAACATGCCAACATATACTTCAGAACAAGATGCACAGGATACCTATTTTGCATAGCAAAATAACAAACATAGGTTTAGTTACATATGATCTGCATAAAAACCATCCATGTTGAGGAATGAAGTTGAAAACCAAAGGGATTTGTAGGAGTGGAATTACTCAACTTTTACAGGTTTCTCCTCTCTCTTTGGAGGTTCCAAATCCAGATAGGTAAATGGCTCTGTTGGTTCCTCGCTGCAAAATCCAAAACTGTCATAAGCAACATGACAGAACACTCGCAAAAATGTAATTGGAAAAGTTTTCGGGCTATTTGAGAGTTAGGAAAACTCCTGCCCCCAATAAAATTGCCAGCTTCATTGTATGAGCAATGAAGAAATAGTTGATATGATTCTAATAATGACTAACTCTCTAGGTTTCAAGAACTTATGGCATAACTAATGTAATATAGTAATAGTATATACCACATAGACATGTATATGTTGAAATTGAATGTTGAACTAATTCACAACATTCAGTAGTAAAGATATCCATATTCCAACATAGATAGATGATAATAATAATACTCACCCAGGTTTAGAACGCATGCATTTCCAGAAGAGCTTGAAAGGCCCTGGAACTGTCTTAAATGGGTTCCCCTCAAAACAAGCCTGCACAATTTGTAAAATGATAACAGCAAGTTTATACCAACTAAATAAAGATAACAAGTGAAATAACCAAAGACCTGAAAACTTAAATCCCATGAGTCATTCCATCATGACCATTCTAATAGGTTATATATATATATATATATATTTGCATATTTCTCTCCTCTATCTTGTGTTCTAATGAGATTTCCACAGATTTTACTAATTGAGACATTGAGACATAATTTAGAAAGTTTCATGTTAGTGGCAAGAATGCTTCCATTGTCACTATTAAAACTGAAACTTAGGGATCAATTACAATTTTCTCAGGGCAAAATTCCACGAAATGAAACTAAACAACCATGACTAAAAAAAAAATCACACGCCCTCATTGGAACCTTATCGCAAGAATACAATCAACATGTCCAAAACACCAAATTACGAAATGTTCCTCACAAAAAAAGAAACTTTGGAACACAAATGAAGCGACTTTGAAAGGAAAGAAGACAATTGGAAAAATAGAGTTGAAATTGATGAAGGGGGTTTCACCTGAACGACATCTTCAACACGGTCGTTACATCGGTGAGCTTTGGGTTCACGATGACCCTCTCCGGTGATTCCCCATGGACTCTCTCTCCTCGGCACTGGCCTCGGCTCGCTCATCTTCTTCTTCTGTGCAATTCAACTGAACCTGTCCCTGGAGCTACTCTCTACCGGTTCGTTCTGCTCCTTGATTTGGACTAAATGGGCCTACCTTTACAACTTGGCCCCAATAAGTTTAACAACAAAAAATACTAAGTGGGCCAGGCCCATCTTGAAGGAAGAGCAAGACCAAAAAATAATAAATATTTTAAAAGAGTGTCGAAGTTCGAATTTTACTCTATGTATATAATAATTTATTGGCTAATAGCAAACTTTTAAATAAAATTATCCGCAATGAATTATTCATTAATCTTTTAGGTTGAGAAATATCATAGAAAATAAAAAAATGTGATGTTATTCATATATCAAATATTTTTAATATTTATATAAAAATATAGTTATTATTAATTAATTATATATTTAAGTTATTTTTAATTAATAAAATGAACACATATATTAACTATTAAAAAATAGTAGTGTTAAATAATATCTATTATAAAATTCTAGACTTAGTAGGATTAAAAAAAATCCAAAGAATGAATCACTTCTTAAAAGGTAAATAATACAAATACATTCCATGATCTAAACAAATAAAAGAAGAATAAAATAAAATCGACATGTAAATGGGTTGAGGTATCTAAATAATTCTTCACTTTTTATGTTATTTTGCCCTTAAAAATTATGTGTGTGCTATTTTAAATAAAATTAACTCAAATATACACATTAAGTACCTAATTAAGAGATTCAATTATTGTTCCTATAGTGTACATGAAAAATAAAAAAGGTTATTCCTTTTTTATTTAAATAAATAAAATTAATTATTTGCTCAATTAAATAGGATTTTAATTTTTTATTGCTTTAAATATTTAAGCATGATTTTGCTGGTACAAAGAGCGAAATCAAGGAATATATGGATTGCCTCGTTACTATCAGCAAATGCCGCAAGGATTGAATTCAATAAATTTCGCTGATGCTGGTAGCGAAATCGCAAAATAAGATCTTGTTTATTATAAAAGAAAATCAGTGATACTTATAGAACGAATTTCGCTGTCAATAACAACGCGATCAATGTAATCTTTAATTTCGTTTTTTGTACGAGTAAAATTATGCTTAAATATTTAAAATAATAAAAATCTAAAAATCTCTTTAATTGAATAAATAATTGATTTTCTTTATTTAAATAAAAAAAATACTATTATTTATTACAATCAAGTCATTATTATTCATATTAACATTATATTGATTTATCATTTTTTTAATGAGAAAAGCGAAATAAAACTCCCAAAATAACAAGACAAGAAAAACAAAATTAACCAGCACTTCTCAACTATAGAGTGCCATTACAATCAAGTAACAAGGTATAATAAAGTCGAAGACTTTTCATTGTCGCTTCCTCAGATCCTTTATTCTGACAAGCATATCCAGCTCCATCTCCCGCACGTATGGATTCTTGAGTTTTAGAGAGGACTTTTTATTTATGTTTTGGGATTTACATTTGAGATAGATACCATTTTGAATTCTTCTATTTGGACTTGAAACCTCTTCTTGAGTATGATAGACCCAATATTTATAGAAAATACCTTTTTTAACCCATAAAATATTTTCCGTAACAGACCGTAAGGTTTTTCTAACCTCAAGTTTATTTGTTTGGTCTTTTATTTAGGCTTATTTTGGATGCGACCCATCTTGCATGGTTTTAACATGAGTACCTTGTACACGTACGTTCTCATTACTATTAGATTCACCCCTTAGATTTCTTCGTTCAAGATATCAATAGACCATGCCTAGACCTAAACTATAAACCTATATATGCTAACCAAAATTTCAATATATTATTATTCTCTTTTTTCTTAACTATTTTGTGTATTCAAATGGGATTTGATTTAGACAAGAGAGTAATAAGAACTATTGATGTAAATGGCTAAAAAAAAGAATACTAAACTTTAGAATATAGGTAATGCAATTTCTCTTCTTTATTATTGATAGGATTTTTTTTAGCACTTGCCTTATTCAAGTGTCATTCTTTTTTCAAATTATTCTTTATTTTCAGTCAAAATTTTTTCTTATTTCTTTCTAATTGGTCGTTTGACCATCATCCAAGGTTAAAAAATATTAATATTAAAATAATATCTATTATAAAATAATAGAGTTAGTAGGATAAAAAAAATCAAAGAAGGAACCACTTCTGAAAATGTCAATAATATAAGTATATTCGTTAACCTAAACAAATAAAAGAAGAATAAAGTAAAATCGACATATATAAATGTGTTGACGTATCTAAACAACTCTTCACTTTTTACGTTATTTTTAGCTTAAAATCATGTTTGTGACATTTTAAGTAAAATTAACTTAAATATACACACCTAATATTTAATTAAGAGATTCAATTCTTCACCCTATAATATACATGGAAAACAAAAAGGGTTATTATTTTGCTTTTTTATTTAAATAAATAAAATTAATTATTTACTAAATTAAATAAATTTTTTATTTTTTACCATTTTAAATATTTAAGCATGATTTCGCTGATAGAAGAAGTGAAATCAAGGATTATATGGATTACACTGTTACTATCAGCGAAGTTTGCAAGTATTGAATTTAATAAATATTACTGATACTGGTAGCGAAATCGCGAAAGAAAATCTTGTTTGTCGCGAACAAAAAATCAGCGATATTTATGGAGCAGATTTTCTGCGAATAACAGTATAATCAATGTAATCTTTGATTTTGCTCTTTGTGCCAGCAAAATTATGCTTAAATGTTTAAAATAATAAAAATTTAAAAATCTTTTTAATTGAATAAATAATTAATTTTGTTTATTTAAATAAAAAATTGTTATTATTTATTACAATCAAATCATTATTATTCATATTAGCATTATATTATTTTATTTTTTTATGAAAAAAGTGGGATAAGACTTCGAAAATCACAAAATAAAAAGAATTAACCGACACTTCTCAACTATAGAGTGCAATTACATTCAAGTAATAAGGCATAATAAAGTCAAAGGCTTTTCATTGTTGCTTCTAGGGATCCCTCATTCTAGCAAGCATATCCATCTCCATCTCCATCTCCTTCATATATGGATTCTTGAATTTTAGAAAGAAGTTCTCATTCATTTTTTTGGGTTTAGCATTTGATATAGATACCTTTTCTAGATTCTTCTGTTTGGAATTGAACTCCTTCTTGAACATGATAAGCCTAATCTTTATGGAAGAAGCCTTTTTGGATCCTTGGGATCTTTTTTCATAGTAGGCTGAAGATTTTTCTAACCTCAAACTTACTTGTTTAGTCTTTTATTTCGACTTATTTTAGATGCGGTCCATCTTGCATAATTTTAACATGGATATTTTATACACGTAGGTCCTCGTTACTATCAGATTCATTCCTCAGCGCTCTTCATTTAGGATATCAAAATACGATATCTCTTCTTTACTATTGATAGGATTTTTTTAGTACTCGTCTTATTTGAGCGTCATTTTTTTTAGAAATTGTTCTTTATTTTTAGTCAAAATCTATTCTTGCGTTTTTGAAATTGTTCTTTATTTTTAGTTAAAAAATACTAATGTTAAAATAATATCTATTATAAAATACTAGACTTAGTAGGATAAAAATAAAAAATTCAAAAAAAGAAGTAACCACTTCTTAAAAAGTCAACAATACAAGTACATTCGTTGACCTAAACAAATAAAGGAAGAATAAAATAAAATCGATATGTAAATGTGTTGACTAATTTAATCAACTCTTCACTTTTTATGTTATTTTGCCCTTAAAAATCATGTTTGTGACATTTTAAGTAAAATTAACTAAAACATGTACATCTAACATCTAATTAAGAGATTCAATTATTTTTCCTATAGTGGACCTGAAAACCAAAAAGGGTTATTATTTTGATTTTTTTATTTAAATAAATAAAATTAATTATTTACTAAATTAAATAGATTTTTAGTTCTTTACCATTTTAAATATTTAAGCATAATTTCGCTAGCACAAAGAGCAAAATCAAAGATTAAATTGATTGCGCTGTTACTATCCGCAAATTCTGTGAGGATTGAATTTAATAAATATTGCTGATATTAGTAGCGAAATCGCAAAAGAAAATCATGTTTATCGCGAAAGAACATCAGCAATATTTATGGAGCGGATTTTGCTGTCGACGAAATTATGCTTAAATATTTAAAATAATAAAAATTTAAAAATCTATTTAATTGAATAAATAATTAATTTCGTTTATTTAAATTAAAAAAGTCATTATTATTTATTACAATCAAGTCATTATTATTCATATTAGCATTATATTGATTCATCATTTTTTATGGAGAAAGCATGGCAAAGCTTCGAAAACAATAGAATACGAAAAACAAAATTAACCAGCACTTTTCAATCATAGAATGCCATTACTGGCAATCAAGTAACAAGTCATAATTAAGACGAATCCCATTATTGCTTCGAGATCCCTGATTCTAGCAAGCATATCCATCTCCATCTTCTTCGCGTATGGACTCTTGAATTTTAGAGAGGAGATCTCATTCATTTTTTGGAGTTTAGCATTTTGAAATAGATATCCAAGTTCTTCTATTTGGACTTGAACCCCTTCTTGAGCATAATAGGCCCAATCTTTATGAAAGAGGCCTTTTTGGACTCTTGGGAGTTTTTTCCCGTAGTAGGCCGCAAGGTTTTACTAATCTCAAGCTTACTTGTTTGGTCTTCTATTTGGGCTTGATTTGGTGTGGCCCATCTTGCACAGTTTCAATATGAATACCTTGTACACGTACGTCTTCATTACTATTAGATTCACCCCTCAGCTCTCTTCATTTATGATATCAAAACACGATCTCTTTACTATTGATAGGATTTCCTTTAGCACTCGCCTTATTCGAGTATCATTCTTTATTCAAAATTGTTCTTTATTTTCAATCAAAATATTTTCTTGCTTCTCTCTAATTGGTCATTTGACCATCATCCAAGACCCCAAAACGGGAGAGACTTTGCTCGGCCTTAACTTTCTCTCCCGAATTGGGACTTTCTTGAATAATAGTTTCCATCAAAGAACTGGTCCCTCTCTTCACTAGTCCATCTCCTCCTTAGCTGGATGCGGCAACTAAATTCGATTGCTGGATTTTAGTGACGATGACTTTAGAGCACAGTTCTGTCTTGTGGTCATATTTGTCACATAAGAAGCATATAAGGTGCAAACCTTCGTATTTAATATTAAGATTGTTGCTTAGAATAGAGATTTTAGGAACTAACTTTCTTGTCAGAAAAATTTTACAATGCAAATCCATACGAGCCTTCTTTTAGAGTAAATGAATGTAGTTTGATCAATCTTCAGCATATGACTAATAACCGAGTCAAC
The DNA here is from genome assembly GCF_000817695.3 of Arachis duranensis. Taxonomy (NCBI): domain Eukaryota; kingdom Viridiplantae; phylum Streptophyta; class Magnoliopsida; order Fabales; family Fabaceae; genus Arachis; species Arachis duranensis. Next base: position 1,172,004 of record NW_026264851.1, read on the forward strand.
CCTCCATAGAAAGTGGTGGTTATACGACTCAATCGGCAAATTAGAAATTCTGACTTACACTGCAACGTTCTTTCCCATACTTTTCGAGGATAGGAAAAAAGGCCTTCAACGTTGAACGATCAGGTAATGCCCAAGAATTATCCATGGATATCCAAGGAGAGCATGAGGATAATCTTCTTATTCTGAAAAGTGCACCAGGAAGTAGTCGCGATTTATATCTTTGACTTTTATTGTTTTCTTATTCACCCAATCTCTATGATAAAGACGTTGCTCCATGAATGCAAAAGTGACTTTCTTTTCAAAGATTTTTCACCATTAAAGCTGCATTCCATGGCTTAAACCATTCGTCATTCATTCTTAAACACAGAGAATTAATGGACAAGGATCGAAAGGTTTACTCTATTCCTCCTCTTTACTGTACCAGCAATCTTTCGAGTTGGAAAAGTCTTCCTCCACCACAAATTTCTTTCCTAGGATACTTCCAACCATCATAATTGGAGAAGATAAAACTGAGTCCTTGTACAAGACTTACCTCTTTTTTCGTTGATAGTTCCAACCATCATACTCATTTGGAAGTATTTTCACCTATAATACATGCACAAAAGAGTTAGTAGAAAATACACCTTGCCTGTCAAACTTCCAGACAACTCTATCCTATATGTCAAAAGCTAGTTTAACCGGCCTCAAAGTATCGTGTAATTGATTCACAATTTCCAACTCCCATTGGAATAGCTCACGCCTCCATTGGAAGTTCCAAATCCACTCTAACCCATCCTATAACCCATAAACCCCTATGACAGATTCTTTTTAAAACTTGTCCCGATTTTAATTTTAGTTCTAGTCCATTTTTTGTTTGAGATAGGCATACATTTTCACAAATAAATTGTCCCAGAATAATTATTGTAATCGTTTTTTCACAATATTTAGAATCATAATCATGATGGAGAAAATCCCAATTCAAACGGAATGTATTTAATTTTATGTTGCTGCATGGATCGGGCTTATAGATTATCTCAGTTTTGTCCATTAAAAAAAAATTTAATGCTTGACAAGTTTTTTTTAACTTGTCAAGTTTCAAATTTTAACTGAGAAGAGCCTTGGAAAGTGGAAACCTGTCTTTCAGAGGACCACAACTTAGCCAGACATCTTTCCAAAAATGAGTTCTTCTGTCATCACCAATCTCCATGGACAAGCCAGTTATCATCTTGTCTCTTATATGTTGATCTTTTATCTGTAGCTGACAAATATCCTTCCATGGACCACCTCTAGTAGCTAATGTCAGGGTGGATAATAGTTCATTAGGGGGAGAGATTATTACAAGAGCATACCACCTTCTTCCACAACGAACACTCCTCCTTTGAAAACCTCCACCACAACTTAAACAAGTGTGCTGTGTTATGAACCATTGCATTTTTTACTCTTAACCCAGCTAACTTTTTTGGAGCTTAGACCACTTCCGATCTAAGCAAATCCAAACCATTCCTTCCATCCTCTTTACTCCACAAGAAGCTTCTCTGTAATGAAATAAGTTTCTCCGTAACAGCCTTCAATATCTTATATAAGCTTAAATAATATATCGACTGGTTATTTAATACTGCTTTGATGAGTATCAACTTTCCCACTTTGTTGAGTACCTTAGATTTTCATAAGCTGAGCTTCTCCTCCACTTTGTCTATAATTGGCTACCAAGTCTTGACCAACCTCGGGTTAGCTCCTAAATAAATTTCAAGGTATCTGATCGTAACATCGACATCAACTTAAAGCATCGTAGAAGCCTCTTGTAGTTCTTAATACTCTCCTCCTCTAGCAGACAAAACAACACAGTCTCATCAATAAACGGAAGATGTGACAATTCTATATTGTCTCTCCCAACAAATAATGTAGATATCCAGCCGTTTCTAACTGACTTTTCAATCATTCTATGTAGGAAATTAACAATAAGTACAAAAAAGAATGGAGATAGAAGATCACCTTATCTCAGACCTATTTCCATCTTAAACGGCTTCGTTGGTGAACCATTTATCAACACCGACATAGAAGTTGTGCCGACACACTCCATAACCCACTCCCTTCACCTTCGCCCAAAACCCATCTTCTGCAGAACAATGTCCACAAAGCTCCACTTGACTCTATCATATGCCTTTTAAAAATCCAGCTTAATTATTGCCGCTTCCTTTTTTCTTATTTTAGGCCAATCTACAGTTTCATAAGCAATAAGAGCCTCATCATGTATTTTCCGACCTTTAACAAATGCACTATGAGTTTCTCCAACCAAGCCTGGCATAACTGATCTCATCCTCCTAACCAATACCTTAAAAATTACCTTATGCACACAACCAACCATGCTAATTGGTCCAAGGCCCTTAATCTCCTTAGCCCCAATGAACTTTGTTGCCAATGCAACCCATGTGATATTAGAATCTGTCAGTAACCTAGATGTCTGTCGGTAACACAGCTGCCATGAACTTAACCCAAATCTCATCTAGGGGTGGCAATGAGTATGGTAGGATAGGGTTTGGAGCCAACCCTAACCCTACCTGCGGATTGAGATTTTTATATAACTCAACTCTACGACCCTACCGATGGATTGAGAATATCTCAACCCTAATCCTACCTGTTCTTAACCCGCGAGTACCCAACCCTACCCATGGGTTACAAAAAAGATGCAATATTATTATATAAGTTGATGATAATTTAAAATAGAACTAACTTTTATGTAAAAAAAAAAGTATTAAATTATCAATTCATAGTCTTTTTTTAGTGGCTAAGGATCTTTTGCATTTAGTGAGAGGTTTTGGTTCAACATTTCCTTGAAATATATTTTTATATAAGTATATAATATATACATATATAGGGTGTGGGTTGGTCACATAGGGTTGAAGTTGAACCCGCACCCTACCCGACCCGTACGAGAACCTTACCCGCACCCTATCCTACCTGCTGCGGATAGGGTTGGCAACCCTACCCGACCGGGTGGGGTCGAGTTGGGTACCCGCGGGTAGGTTGCATATTGCCACTCTTAAATTTCTCATCCTAGCACTTCTTAATGAAGTTCAGGTTGTACCCAACACTTCTTGGTGCTCTAGATGATTCACAGTCGCACACTGCATCTCTAATCTCCTCAACTGACGGCAACACCTCCAAAGCCGCAGAATCCTCTTCAACTATCATATCCACCAGTCCATCCCTAAAACCCACCATATGAGACTCTTCCTGATGATATAATTTTTTGTAAAACTCTCTGATAGCAATTTTTATTCTTGCTTGATTTCTTACTAACCTTCCATTAATTACCAGCGCATCAATCCTGTTATTCCTCCTTCTTGTTAAAGCTATGTTGTGGAAGTACCTGGTGTTTTTGTCCATGTCCTTCGCGAGTCGGGATCGCAACATCTGTTTCCAGTGTAATTATTTTCTCACAAACTACTTCTCATAACAAGTTACTAACGCCTGTCTTCTTACCTCCACCATTCCATCATATACCACATTGCTTACCATGTCATCTATCTTCTTGATCTCTTTCTCAAACTTCATAATTTTCTTATTCATGTCGCCAAAATTGTCTCTGTGCCATCTCCCCAGAAGAATCGTCAAGGTCATCAATTTATCTATGAAATGTATCTCCCATAATCCCTTTCATTCCTCTTTAACCATTCTTAGAAAACCTTCATGTGTAAACCATGAGTCTAGGCTCTGGAACGGTCTAGGTCCACATTCTAACCTTGTATCTTCCACTATCATCGAGCAGTGATCTGACAAGCCTCTTGGTCTAACTCTTAAGCGAATCTCTAGGAACTCCTCAACCCATTCCAGACTAACCAGAAGTGTATCAATCCGACTGCAGGAACAACCTCTAAACCAAGTAAACTTACAGTCATTAAGTGGTAAGTCCACCAAGCGCATATCTTGTATCCAATTCTTGAATTCTTCAGCAGATACTATTAAGCTAGCAATACCTTTTCTTTCCTCTACTTGTACAATTTCATTAAAGTTTTCCATGAAGCAACAAGGGACCTAGCATAATCTAGTTGTATAGCTCAACTCCTTCCACACAACAAGTTTCTCATCTCTAGTATGAGCACCATAAACCAAGAAAAAAGCATAGTTGAAATTATTCTTTATTATGATCCCTTCCATACACAACCATCTCTCCCCTTTATAATAATTACTCATTTTAAAAATTATTTCATCCCATGTTAACAACAACCCACCCGATGCACCATCAGACATTCAGACTCAACATATTCCCACCCAGCACTATCACACTCCTAAAAACTTGCTACATCAAACTTCGTCACTACATGCCTTTTAATCTCAATCAAACCTAATATATTCAGCCTATATTTATTCTTTAGGTCATTTATCATTCTCAACTTTCCATCCCTTCTCAACTCCCTAATATTCCACGAACTAAAGATCATTTTAAAAGACTATTACACGCCTTATTTTTATTCTTAGGTCTGCACCATCTTACTTTCACCTTTTGTTTCGTCAATATTCTTTTTTGAGAAATTTTTTTATTTTAAGCTTAGAGGATAGCCATGATATCATCTTCTTCGTTGTACAACATTGCACCAGACTCTACTGCTACTTCACATGTCCTCTTGTTTTCCAACATTTGCTCTTCCAAAGTTGAACTTTGTCAGCAATTTCCTCATGATTTTCATCTCCGTCTTCCCCCCTTTGAGTATCTCCAACTCCATCCCCACCCTGCACCAACATTCTCCAATCTACCTTCGATCCACTACGTCCATTTACAGCATTAATAACATCAACTTCCTTATTTGCCCAACTTCTGTCTTCAGCTTTATTTATAGACTTGTTCTCCCCATCTGAACCATTTTTCCCATCAATATCCTCAAAGTTCCCACGTCGCTAACCTCCCTGATTCCACCATTTTTACCTCCGACAGCTCCATCATCTCCATAGTCTCTATTTGCCAGGAGCTCAGCGTTATCAGCCCCTTCAATCCCTCTAATTCTATCATCCTCTAACTCCGCCGGTACCGCCATGACTTCCTCATTCCCAAATGCCTCTACATCGTCGCTTCCATCATTCACAACCTTCTCAACCACAACCCCGTCATTCACCAAAACAATATGGTTCACAAAGCCATGGCTCCCACGTTTCAACCCTCAGCCTTTTTCCAGCTCGTTGTGTTCGTGTGTCTTAGGTTAATTCAGCGCCTCCACCTCCATGAATCCTTCCTCTAGCTATTGCGTTATGAACGGGTCGGCTCTCCCTTAGGTTATTGTGCTCCACACAACCCGGACCACTTAACTTGCATGCCCCAGCACCCCTCAAGGTTGAGCTTGATGAATCAGTTGGGCCAAATGCATTTCATAGCCCATATTGTAATTACTAGTATTTTTGGGCTAGCTTTTTTTAATGCTAATGTTTATTATTTTTACCCTTATGGAACTCCTTTGCAGCACACAATTCAAGTTGTCAAAGATCCAAGATATGGTTTCATTCGAATCTTCTTTATTACTCATTATGGCACCCCCCCCCACAAAATCAGCACTTCCTTCAATAACATCATTATTTGATTTGTACGTCACCAAATTAAAATGATTCTCTTTTAAATTTTCATTAATCCACTCGTTTAAAATACTTTATGAAATTATCATTCTATCCTTAGCTTCTTTACTCGCTCGAGTCACCGCCATTAGCAGTTCAGTCGCCTGGTCTACGCATTCCGGTAGGTTTGTTTGCCTACCGACCTGACAGCCGCATCTGTACAGTTACCTACATTACTTTTTCTTTGTTGTTCACAGCTTGTGTCTCCATCAGCGTATCATTATCCAACTTACAACCTATTCCATATATCTCGCGCCCTACCTCTTTTACCAAAACATCAAAGCCGTTGATGCCTATTGTAATATGTATCCATTCGTTGATCACGTCCATAACACATGCATCAATTTGTACTCATCCAACACTGAAGCATTTACACCATTCCGTCATCGTATCACACCCAACTATTTCATCCCATTGACCTCCTATGGTTTTAAACATTTCCACAGACCAGACATGCAACGGAACTCCAAAATATTCTAACCACACGCTTCTGATTTTACTTCGCTATCCGATTCCTCCTATCTCCATACACTATAGAAAAATTGTAGAAGACTATTCATTTTAAAAGTGTATGTCTGTTCAACGCTTAACACACTATCAAAGGTCAGTAAAACTTTGTATGCCCTCAGTTCTCATACTTGGATGACTTGAGGTAGGTTTTTTGTAATCTGATCTTTCAAAGAGTTAAAATTAATAGCAATTGTTGTCCCTCCCACGAGGCTTTTCTGTAACCAGTCTAAATTTTTTTACCACAGCTACTTCCACATTTTTTGTCCACCCGTTTTCATGTAAATCTAGGTCTTTGGTCTCCTTTCTTGGTTCTTTTGTATTCATCTGGCTCAATGTTCTAAAAATCGGTTCGAACCGGCCGGTCAAACCGATCGAACTGTGAACCAGACCCAAGAACGACTCGGACAATCAGCAAAACTGCAAAATCTAAAAATCAGAATTGAACCGGTGAACCGGTCAGTCGAACCGAACCGTGACCCGGCCGGTTTTTAGCTGGCAACAGAACGCTGCCGTTTTTTGCCTCTGAAACCCTAAATGGCTAAATCAGTTACCAAATGTCCAAATCCCTAATTGCCTTCTTTGCTTCAGTGCTTCTCATTCATCGAGCTTCACTAAAGCTGCTTCAGAGGTGAAGTGAACAGAGAAGTGAGAACTGAAAACGCCTCACTCTCACACGGGTAGAGCCACCGCAGCAGCCGTCGAGAACTGAGAACACCTCACTGTCATCGTCGAGAACTGAGAACGCCTCACTCTCACCATCGTCCCTTCGCTGTCTCCCACTCTCCCTATTGCATGTTCTGTTGAAGCCTTGAAGGTGCCTTCCAGCTTCCAGAATTCCAGGTAATATTTTTTTTAGTTATGATTGTTTGATTTCTGATGAGTTTGATTTGAGTATTTCTTTGAATCTTTGATTTGGTGAAGCTCTGTGACAGTCACATGATGAACACCGAAACTGTAAACTTTGAAACTCTGTCTCCCTATTTTATTTTTCTTTGAACTGTGTAGTGTGAAACTGTAAACTGATTCAACATTCAACTGATCTTGCTAAACTGAACTGTGAACTTTGGTTAATAATTGTTGTTTACTGATTAGTGATTACTGAAACTGAACTGATTTTGCTTTGTTTATTGAACTGGATTTTGTTGTTTGTTCTTTAATTATGAATAATTTTGAATAATTTTGGATGTTGTTTGTTGTGAACTTGAGAGTTGATTAATTGTTTGGATGTTGTTTGTTGAGATTATTGGGTAGTGGGTTGCTGTGATATTATGATTGGATTGTATTATTATTGCTCTGTCTGTTCTGAAATTGATTAGTGATTTTCTGAATGTGAAATCAATCAAAGAAATTGATTTTGTGTTGTCGAAATTATTGCTAAAATGGGTTTGTTACTCTGTTGCTGCTGTTTTTTAATTTATGAGTATACTATTTTTGAATTTTTGTTGATAGATTTATTGATTTCAGAGTTTAGGGTGATTATTTGTTGCTGTGTTTTAATTTTAAACCAACTTGATGCTTTCAAAAAATTAACAAACAGCATATGTCCCACGTTATTGATTTAGAGCAAGGAAATCATGAAGATGATGCTGTTGTTTGAGGTCTTGGGAGTGCTGTTGATGATGGTAGTGTATTTCTCTTTTGCAGAAGATAGTGGTTCAAGCCACTCTCATTTCTAATATTTTTTACTTCATTCTTTAACTACAAAATTTGGTTTCTGATGCTTTTTAATGCTAAATTTGATTGATTATGTGGATATTTAGATACCCTTTTATTTATGATTCATGGAATTGAGAATTGGATTGTTTAGTACTGCTCTATCTGTATACTTGTTCTATATCTTGGTGTTGAGTCTCACAAATATTCTCAATTACTTATAGCTGTGATTTCCTTCTTGAATAGAATTTTATTTTTTCAAAAGAAATCATAGAGGATTAGGATTGTGGATTTTTTAATTTAGTGATGAATGTAAAGCTGAAGACGATGATGACAAAAGTGCTTGGAAACATATATTTTAAGAGAGTTTAAAAAAAATTTTGAGTTTGTAAATTAATAAGATCATATAGTTTTAGTGTGTTTATTTATATTTTATTTATTATTTCATTATAAAACGATTTTTTTGGTTCAACCACGATCGAACCGATTGAACCTGAAAATAGTGAACCAGTAGCTAGAGCAGTTTGATAACCGGTTCGATTTTCAGAACCTTGTTCTGGCCCTCTATCTGAACCTCCTCGTGCTGTGGCCGGCGAATAATAGTGTTTGATAATCTTCTTTTCTTGAAGTTCTCTTCATTTCATTCGTACTTCACATTTTCCTATACTTCGTTTTTCCACAAAAATAACATTTTCTCTCAACCTCATTTAATTCATTTTCCTTATAGCCATCAAGGCCCCTCTCTTCATGGTGTAACGTATAAATGCAAAATTTTCAATAATTTTTTCGATTCTAAATTTTTGGGTCTTTCTCTTGTTTTTTATACCTATTTCTTTCTGTATTTTTCACCCACACTCTCTTTTCCACGTTCTCTTATTTTTTAAAATCCTATTTAGTTGATTGTTAACCGTTAAGGATTGACTGCATTAATAAATATTTTTAGTTTTTTACTCAATGTTCTTTCTTAGTATATATTATCCATATAATATCATTGAAAGTGTTCAATAATCCTTCCGAAAAAAATCTCAACAAACTATTCTCCTAAATTGTTTTACGTAAGGTTTGTTGTGTTTAGTATGTGATAAAATATATAGAGTAAAATTTTATAGATGAAATCTATGTAATGTTGATGGCAATTATTGAAAACAGATAGATACCGCAACAATCCTTTGAGGTGGTGCATATTTTTCAAGAATCTTAGCAAACAAAGTAGTTGAGATGTTTTAGTCGCAACTATATGTGATCATGTAGAGATTCTTTAACAAGGATATGGATAAAGTTCTACAACATTAAAGCTTTGTTTTGATTATGAGAATAGAATAAAATAAGATATTGAAAATAAGATACAAAAAATATATAAACAAAAATTAATATTTTTATATTTTATTTGGTGATAAATTAAAATAAATTATGAAAATTTAATTTATTTTTATTTTTTATTTAAAAAATTAATTTTAGTATTTTTTCTATTAGAATAGATACAAAATACATTGATTCAGTGTCTAAATATATTATTTCTATTTATATCTAATCTATTAAACGTGATTTTATGTTTCTATATTTTTATTTTAGTGTCCTATATCTTTATAAACAACTAGAACCTAAAATCTCGATCAAATCAAAGTACGTTACTTATAGAAATTAATCATATAAGTAATAAGCTTGATTATTGCGACATATATAGAAAAATAATAAAGTAATTCAATTCCCAATTACTGGATAACAATAATCAATTTTGACAAAATTAGACGCAGTTTTCAAACGATAAAAAAAAATAGAAAAAAGAAACATTATTCATTTCCCTTGATGTAAAATCTATGGACAAAGCTAGGATCATACTACATTTTAGGAGCAAATATCAGTATTATATATGAAGCAGAGACAAGTCAATTTGAACATTTGATATTTTGATGTTGAAATTGATAACCAACCCATACTTTCATATTTATGGGAGCTTGCTCCTTTTACTGCTGTTACGTTAGAGATATTGACACTACAAGAAAACACTTTAAACATTTTCTTTTGTGCCTCTAAATCAACACCTAGATGTGGGATATGACATTAAACATGTTTATATGCCATATATACATAGGATTAAAAAATTAAATAGATAAATAAGTCATGATGAAATTTTTTATTTATCAACCTAAACTTCTAGAAAAAATGGTATCATGACATCAAAATTTTATATCCAAAAGATTTAGAATTTAATTTTTGGTAAACACTAAAAATAAAAAAAAAATAGCATAAAACAAAGAGAAAAAAGACTTATCCAAAAATTAAACAAAAAAAAAACTCTTACTTAATTATATATGTTGTCTGCTTTTATTAGTTTATATTTTTTAAGAAACTAATATCATGACACCAGGAAAATTAATGAAAGCAACAATGCAACATACATCTCAAAATCCATATATATATAAAATAAGAAAAATATGAATGAGGTGAAGAAATTGATGTGAGAAATTAAATTAGCCACCGTTTAGTAGTGGTGCAAGCTTTCCATTAAACTTGCAAGTGCTAAAACACAAATAACAACAACAATAATAATATTAATTGATTAGCACAAGTGAAGAAGGAAGAACATAAGAGGGGGTACGTTAAAGCTAGACGCCAGTTACATATCCAAAAAAGCTAAGAACAACAATAAAAATTAAACCCTAGCTAAGAATAAAATATTAATTATGTTGTTTTGTCTTGAGAAGGTGATGAACGAAGAAGAGAATGAAGTAGTAATTAAGGTCTTAATCGAAGCCTCTTAGCTCGATATATAGCTTGTTTGGTATAATAATATTCAAGGGAAGTCAATTCCCGAACCTTAATCCTCTAAGCACTGATCATATAAAGTTGGTGATGATCGATGTGCAAAGAAGGGTTCATGCAATAAGGTGCGCTCTTGACTTCTCCCCCCATTTCCTTAGCTTGTTTTGTGTATAAGCCGAACTTCCCAAACATACACCTTCCTCCATCATTTCTCCAAAATGCAATGCACCCCCCATTTTCCTTCTTCTAATACAACTGCATATCAAGGTTTAAACCAAAGACATTAATTCACGCTTCCAATTTGTTAGATCATGTACATTATTAGAAAATGTAAGTGTTTATTATTATAGGAAAAGTATAGGTAGATAATGAAAATATTAAACAATTTGAACAATGGATATTTTGGATGTTCAATTCACTAGGTGTATGGATAGTTATTCTAATATTAAGATTGAGGAATGCTAGGGGCCAGCAACTTTGGTATTTTGTAACCATCAATTGGTCATCAATAGTATTTTTAATGGTATGAAATTACATTCAATGATGAGAAATCACTCACTTTTTTTTTATGGTTAAATACTAGCCAAAAAACACAAAAAGTTGTTGGTCCTTAGACTTTTCCATTAAGATTTAGGTGAGTAATTTGAAAATGTGATGTGTTTTACTTGGATTGGGCTAATTTTAGAGCTGTTTAAAAAAAAATCATTGGTTACCTAACATAACCCATTATTATATTATATACACATAGACCTTAAATTTAGCATATGAGCATAATATTTCTCACTCAAACCCTAGTTTCCAGCACCAAAAAGGGACAATAACACCAAGAATGAACCGTATAAATCATGAATTAGGTTTCATCAATGTTTTGTTGATCATATTAGTGGCGAATTTAGAAAATAGGACAAAAATGATATAAGAAATAACATGGATCAGAAATGGTCAAATTATGTACCAAAAATTCTAGAAAAGATTGTGATTTTATTTTTATTATGTGGCGTCAATTAGGTGAGAAATATAATGCAAGTTCATACCATAGGTTTTCTTTATGAAGGAGCTTCTCCAGATAAAGAAGCCTTAATTCTCTCAACAGTGCAAGCAATAAGGTTGTTAACAGTGGCAACAGAACCAAGAGACAGCTTGGCGGTTGGAACGGAATCAACCAGTATTTGAAACGCAACAGTTAAGAGAGAACCACCATGTCCACCGGCTTCGCTGCCTCCGTCCGGCGTTGTCCCGTCCGGAAGAATAGCGAAGCCAGAAGGAAGAAGCGCCACATAGTCAGGATCTCCTCCATTCAGAACCACATTCATGGCAACAATGTCCACTGGGGCATAGATCACAAATGACCCAGTTGAATCCGTGCAACTCTCTTGCAATATCAACATGTTACTCTGGCTTGAATTCGCACTCTGAAACAAAGAAAAGCATTTTTCAATATATATATACTAAATAAAGTAAATTGTAGGTCAAAGTACGTAACATACGTTGACTCGAAGGAGAGAGACACAATTTCCAGTATCTCTTCCATTAGCAATATGTGCCATTTCTTGAACAACTCCACCATTGGAAAGGATGTCCCACTGTTTGATTTTTCCAAAGCTAGTTAGACATACATGAAGAGTAGAAGAAAGATTTTAACTGAATTTGATAGTTAAAAACGGTGACCTCGCTTCTGGAATTCTCGTCACGGAGGAATTCAAAGACCCTTTTAGGAGGTACTGGGAGCCAGAAAGAAGTAGCAGCACTGAGAACAATGCCAGGTGGCCTTCCAGGGTCATCCACACTCTTACGTGTCATGACTCTGACGTCATCCGCACCCGTTCCAGAAAGCGTTGTCCACGTGTGCGCCGTTGAAGCACTCACTCCAGCACAAAAGCTTATCACCATTCTCTCCGCCAGTTTCAGCATGCTCTTCCTCCCTTCTTGATTTGTTATCACTGTTAGTTCTCAAAAAAATAAAGAAAAAAAGGAAGTTATTTATTAATAGTAGATGTAGGCTTAATTATTGTAATTAATTATTTGCGTACCTCCAACATCAACGGTGGGAATGTTAGTTGCCATGGCACTAGCGAGCCTTTCACACTGGCGATCCAAGGTTGCAATCCAGCGTTTGGCACCGAAGGCGTGACCAGAGCTAACAAGCTGCTTATAGAGACTATGAACGCCTCTGTCATCAACTTCAACGTGCTCAACCCATATGACCTTGGAGTAGCCGTTGGGCATTTCTTGAATCAAGCAACCAGAAGGCCTTCTCCTGCACCTGGCCGAAGGACTAGGCCGCAAATTGTCCAACGACACGTCCACCACTGCCCACGTGCCGTCCGCGTGCTGCTTACAATACCTTACGAAATAGCTCTCTCTTGTTGGCACCAGCGGCGAAGGCACTTGTAACTCCGCCGTCATCTGCATCAGTACATATTAATTAACAATATGCATTCATGCTCCTCTCAATCCATGTATATATACACATACCACTTGCAAGGCACCGTTATAGTTTCCTGCTACCCCTGTTGATAGAACTTCTAGAGTCACCGCTCTTGAAACTATTCCAGAGAAAACTGTCGACCATTGGTTCTGATCAAACAAAAACAAATATTTTTTTTATTATCATGCATCTTGACAGAAATCTCAACATGCAATTGATTAGTATTATTACCACATCCATGAGAATCTCAACAAGGTTAACATGGTTCATGATGACAACAGCGGTTTCTCGTGAAGCCTCACATTTGAATCCATTAGGTTTGGGTCCAATTCCACGGGGGAAAGATCTGACATATTCATCCTCGTTAAGCACAGTGGTGGCACCATCAAGTGTGGTCAACCAAAGAGGCTCACCCATCTGTGCCATCCCAATCAGCTCCTCCATGGCCGCTACGGCCAGCTCTATTATCATTGGCTTGTCTGCTTCAGTGGGCCCACTTATTGGCCTCAGAAGATCTCCGGCTCCACCTCCTCCGTACATGTCGCCACCACCCATGCCCGCTTGCCCACCGAAACCACCAATGCCGAGTTCTAGCGGACGTGCTGGAACTGAGGATGATGAAAGGAGTGGGTAGTTCACCACTGGCTTCCCCACGTACTTTGCAGCAATGGCAGAAATCCGATCAATCTGAACATCAAAAGTAACAAACACAAATTAAACACTTCAAGTCTCATCAACTTCAACTACATATATTCTTGAATCTAGGGTTTGTCGGATAGAGGGGGAAATGTTGTTTTGTTACCAATATATACTGTCATTGCAAGTGTTTAAAATTACTAACAATTTATTTAGTTTAAAGTGTAAACTTACATGCAATTATGTACAGTTGTATTCATCTAAGATTGATAAGTAAAAAATACTGTTAGATAATTTAATATGTTCTTTTAACCATTCTAAACGAGTTTATAACTTTGTGCTTGTGGCTAGTGTAGTATATATTTAGAGCAAGGCACTTATTCCCGTGTCAGACTAATTTAACACGATAAATTAGTGGGAAACTGTTGGTTTCAACTTTGATTACACGTTTTTCACAGTTATTATTTGGCAAATAGTAAGTAGCAAGAAACAGAGAGAGAAGATTGTTATTGTTGGTAAGGTGCATATTGTATGTAGTATACCTCTTCCCTTAGCCTGGCATTTTCAAGCCTCAAGTGATGCTCATCAAAAGACATTTCTCCAATGGCGGTTGGTCCACCACAGTTGGGGCAAGAGGCATTGCTAAGAGCCTCCCTATACCTCATGTTATCCGCTCTCAGCTTCTCGTTCTCTGTCCTTAGCTGCGTGTTCTCGTGCCTCTCATGTTGCGTCTGCACGGATATTAACATGTATATTTATTTGCGTGTCTTTACCCAACAGTTTAAGCTTTTGAAAGAAAGTGCGTGGTTAGTGGTTACCTTCATTTGAGTGCGCTTGTTCTGGAACCAAAACTTCACTTGCAATGGCTCTAACCCTAACTCACGGCTCAGTTCCTTCCTTTGCTTGTCATCTGGGTGCGGACACTCCTTAAAGAATCTAAAGGAACCAAAATAAATAAATAAATCCAAAAATGTGAATATAAAATTGATTATCGTTTATAGCTGCTTACGCTTCCATTTCCTGGATCTGGTGCTGGGTGTGGCGGTGGTAACGCTTCTTCTTGTTAGGGCGGGGGTCTTGGTCCTCGCCGGAGGCGCCACCTTCTTGGTTCTCGCTGCCGGACTTGGTGGCGCTGTCGAACTCGTCCTCTCGGATTCTAGGGACGTCGCTCTCCGGCGTGTTCTGACCCATCTCGAGGCCGTGGTGGTGCAATTGACCACCTTCCATCATGTTGGCTTGAAACATATCCATGGATCTTTGGTGATGTGTCTCCGAACCCTTGTTGTGGTTCTCAATCTAACATCAACAGAATACGAGGTTTATAGTACAAGTACACTAAGTCATTATTCTTTTATTAATTTCTTTTTTAATGTTACTATTTTTCTTTATCTATTTTGTTAGTGTTGAAAAATGGTGAAAAAGGGTTTATGTTTGTGCTGAAAACTTGGGTGGTGAGTGGGGTTTGACTAGAGTACTAGATTTATGTTTTTGAGGTAAGCAACTGAGCTTCCAAACAGTGAAAATCGAAAAGGATAACGCGCTTTACGAATATCGAGAAGGATGTTTATTTTCCAACTGGTAAAAAAATTAAAAAAGAAAATAAAATGGCGCTGTAGAGACTGTGATGAATCCAGACATAATAGATAGACAAGTAGCTAGTCAAATTAGCATCAAATATGGGAAACAAGAACAAGAAAAATTGTTGCGAAAATTTTGAATAAGGATGTTGAAATTAATAATTAAGCGACTAATTAATTAATTTAATGGAAAAGTCTAGGGGACCAGCAGTTTTGTTGAATTTTGGCCAGCATATAATCAGCAGAGGAAGGTGAGCCATTGGATGAAATCTCACACCAATCTCACACCATCAAATCATCATTGATGGCTAATTGATGGCTAACAATCACAAAAATTGCTGGCCCCTAGCATTGCTCTTAATTAATTAATTAATTAAATTAAATTTAAAAGTGAAGCGCACCAATTAATTAACCTGGCCAAGAGAGAGTCCAGAGGAAGACGAAGATCCAAACCCACCCCCAAGGCTGTTTCCATTGTTGGTCCTTCCGATCATCGATGACATCATGTTTCTCGCCGGAATCATAATACCGGCTGGCATATTTCTCCACAACCCCCAAAACAACACACAACAACAATAATAATAGTAATAACAACTTTGTTATTGGGTTCGAGAGTTAGATTTTCTTAGACCCTTTTACTAATTCGATGAATTCGGCTTCCGATCCAAGTTTGGATCCTTTAATTTCTCTTTAGATTCTAGCAGCTGGTACGGCGGTGTGGCAAGGCTAATGTGCGTACGTCACTACAGATAAAAATGAAGTTAACATAATAACATATTAACATGTATAACATATACTATATAATAATAAGCAACGTGATCAAATAAAATAAAATTTAGGCAAATTAGAAAACGTTGACGTATTAATTAAGGGCTTCTTATTATACTATTTTTTCAGAGTGAGAGAATTATGTGTAAGGAAGAAAAATTAATGATAGTAGAGGAGGGTTGGACTAAAATTTTTTCTGAGTGTTTCTAAGGATTTCCGAAAGAAATGTGATGTAATATATGACATATATATAAGTGACTGAAAATGCAGAGAAGAAAAGTGTACTATTGTTGACAATTTTCTGAAACTACAAAAATCAACTCGCAAAGGATCATATCAGGATATGAAAATACAGTAATAATTTATTTTTGTTTAAGAAAACAAGAAAAAAAAAGGGGGGAATATATAAGGCCAACGAAGATCTAGGGAAAAAAAATTAAAAAAATCCAACGATAGTTCTTGCTTTCCTTTATATTTAAGCAAACCACCGTTTCCTTTTCACATTCTAGCAACCCTAGCTATATATGCAAGAGTGAAACCAACTCACTCAAAAATAAAAAAATAAAAAAAAAATCAAAAGGAAGATTTCAAAGACAGCAGCACCGATTTGGTTTTGAAGAAAAAATAATAATGAATGATCTGAAACTCTCACTTACCAGTGAGGTGTGGTAGTTGCTGGGGAAGCTAGAGCTATATATGTATAATAAGAAGATAAAGGCAGTTAATTTAGATCTGCTTTTGGGGTATAAGCAGAAGCTTGTTGCCTTAAAAGGGAGCCTTTTGAGGGATAACAAAGGTTGTTTTGAGGAGAGTTATGGAAAAGGGTTGGTTATAGGGTAAGCAGTGAAGAAAGGTTGAAGGTAGGAAAAAGAAGAAGAAGAAAAAAAAAGATGATGTTCACATGGAGGAAGGAGAAGAGAGAAAGAGTGAGGACAAAGGAATTGAATTGAAGGATGGAAGAAAGAGAGGAGAAAGAGGGGGATGGAGAAAAATGTGGCAGCGATGAGTTATTGCTGAGCGTATTGAGATGGTGCAATTGCATTAAATGGTGGTGCCAAAGAGGTGTGTAGTAATTTGCTAGTGACTAGTGAGAGAAAGTGAAAGAGAGAGAGAGAGAGAACCCATATTTATTTTTTTTATTTTTTTTATTTTTATGTATTTGGGCATTGGGAGAGAGTTGATAGAGCAACCAATGACGGCTACTAAATTAAACTAAATAAATTTAACAGGTCATTAATATTTACATATGTATAATTTTTTGTGTTTCTATTTACACATATTTCTCTTTTTTCTTTTCGTTATTTTTCTCTTTTGTTATTAACGTCATCAACATCACCACCTCCTCCTCCTCTTTCTCCTTCTTTTTTTATTGGAATTTTTTCTCTTTTTTCATTTTCCTTCTTCTCCTCTATCATCTTCATCATCATGATCATCATTGTTATAGTCATCATCGTCATCTTCTTTTTATACGTATCGTTGTTATCGTTATCGTTATCATCGTTATTATTATCATTATCGTAGAATTTTTGCCATATTGATGATATTGCCTGATCCAAAATTGATTTGGATGCATTTCTGTTGATATTAGTCATTTTTGTGTGATGTTTTGTGTCGTAATCATTAAAAAAATATTTCGGTGTATTTATAACAGAATTTTGGTATAAAAACTAAGAAATTTATGTGTTATTATTAAAAAATTTTGATGTATTTTTATTCTGATAAGTTCTGCATAGTTTAAAATTCTTCCCCTTCTCTCTCCTCATCTTTTACTGCTGTTTCTTCTTCTTTTTCATCATCATCATCATCTTCTTCTTCTTTTTTTTCTTATTCATCTTTTTCTTTTACCTTATCAAGTTTCTTTTTGTTTTACTCTCTTAACAAGAATAACAACAAAAAAAAATCAAACAAAGAAGAAGAAGAAATACATAATGCTATAAAATTACTTGAAAGAAGATGAACCTACATTCATTCAACTAAAAAAAAGAAAGATATAAGAAAAAAAAAAGAAGAAGAAAAAATGCATTAAAGAAAATATTTTTGTGCATTTGTAACAAAATTGGTGTAGAAGTTCTGAATTTGAAATTGAATTATTATTATTGTGATGAATCTGTTTCATTCTCATTTTGGTGTATTTTAAAAATTGTTCGGTGTATTTGTATTCTGATAAGTTTTGCATAATTCAAAATTTTTTTGCTTCCTCTTCCTCATTTTCTGCTGCGCTTCCTCTTCTTTTTCATCATCATCGTCATCTTCTTCTTTTTTTCTTATTCAACTTTTTCTTCTTGTTTTACCTTCTCAAATTTCTTTTTGTTTTACTCTCTTAACAAGAATAAAAATAAAAAAATTAAATAAAAAAATAAGAAATACATAATGTTACAAAATTAATTGAAAAATAATGAACCTACATTCATTCAACTAAAAGAAAGAAAGAAATAAGTAAAAAATACATTAAAAGAAATATTTTTGTGCATTGTAGCAAAATTTTAGTGTAGGAGTTTTGAATTTGAATTATTATTGTGATGAATCTATTTCATTCTCGTTTTTGTGTATTTTGAAAAATTTTCTGTGTATTTTAAAAAAATTTTGGTATATTTTGAAATTTTTTCAATGTATTTGTATTTTGATAAGTTTTGCAGAATTTAAAATCTTTTCTCTTTTTTTCTCTTCATCTTTACTGCTACTTTTTTTCATCTTTTTATTTTATTTTTTCATAATTAAATCAAACGAAGAAAAAAACGTAAAATGTTGCAAAATCAATAGAAAGAGAATGAAAAAAAATGTAGCAACAAAAGCAGCAATAAAAAGAATGACAATAATAAAGATGAAACATGCAAAGAAAAAAGAACACGAAGAAAAATAAAGAAAACGCAAAGAAAAAGGATAATAAGAAGAAGGAGGAGGAGGAGGAGGAGGAAGAAGAAGAGGAAGAATGCGCGGGATACAAAAGTTGAAGGAGGAATGCGAAGAAAAATAGCTCACACGTGCATTATGTAAGTAAATTTTGTTAAATTAGGGTTAATTTATTTAAACTTGTTTGCCAAAAAAAATTGTATATATAGCGAGACTATATTTTTTTTACTTTAGAATTCCTAAAACTTATTTAACCATATAAATAAATAATTTATGATTATTTGACTAATTTAAATTAGTTTG
>NW_026264851.1:1191253-1195086 GCF_000817695.3 Arachis duranensis
GAAATATTTTTACTTTTTATTTGTGCTATGCTAATTTTTCTTTTAAATTAATAAAAATCGAATTCTAAACTTTTTAATCATAAGTATTAGGATATGAAATTATTTATCTCAAAAATTATTTATCAAAATATGAATAATTAATTATATTTTTAATATTAAATATATATAATTTTAATTTAAAAATACTTTTACTGTAAAATTAAAGTTCATTATATATTATAACAGACCAAACACTATAAGTAACCCAATAGAAGAAAGTCTCAGCAAATACAAAGTCCAACCAAATTAGATTTTTCTTCTTCTTTCTCTTACTGTATTTCTTCTATTTTACATACATTTAAGGTGGTCAAACTCATGTGTCTAAATAAATTTGTGAAATTGGCTTAAACTCGACTCATAAATTCATAATTGTTATGAATTTTTTAGTATATATATATATATAAACATTTAAATTTAACTATTTTAATCTCAAAACATATAATAATTAAAATGGTACATTAGTACAACAATTACAATAAGTATTTTAGAATATATATTTAAATTTTTTATGATAATACATCTAGTTCAACATAAAACGCACATAAATAAGCCCTTCATATAATACAACCAAAAAAATAAAAAAAATAAAATAATAATTAAATATTTTAATAAACTAAAAATTTAACACTAAAATCTTCTATTCTAATAAACTAAAAATCTAAAACTAAAATCCTCCAATATCTTTATTTTTCATGACATTAACATCATCATATTCACCATAAAATTACAATAAAACATCAGTAATAATTAATAACTACAAAATTATAGTTCTCAAACTTTAAAACACTAGAAAAACTATGAAATTATAGTAATATAGATTAATAACTACAAAATATAGTAACTCAATATACAACTATAATTTTTTTTTTTAAAATACCTAAATAGAATAGAGAAGCCAGGCATAGTTGTGCAGACAAACAACTGCGGTTGTGCGTAAACAAACGACAACAACGCGATAGACGACAAAAGACACGGCAAATGGTGGCAATGCGATAAACGACAACAGCGCAGCAGACGACAGATACTCCACCTTCACGTGCATCAAAGCATAACATAACAGAGAGCGAGAATAAAGAGAAGTAGAGCGAACTCAGGCAGAGAATAGAGAGCAACATAGACACATTGGTGATGCAGGCGATTGGTGACGAACGACAGACGACATACGGATAGAGGTCACGATAATAAGAGAGAGATAGAGAGAGTGAGAGTGAGAGAACAACGGAGAGGGAGAGAAGTCTAAATGACGAGCCAATTAGGACTGGGTTGTTATTCTTTTTTTATTTTAGACCAAAACGACGCCTTTTTGAATAAAACAGACACCCAAAATAAACTCACTAACTCAAGCTCAAACTCGTAATTTTGACTGAGTTTATGCGAATCCAGCCAAGTCTACCCAAATTTATATTAAAAAAAAAGTTTGTATCCGAATTAATTCGATTTTGCTATCTAAACTCGTAAAAACCTAAATTTATAAACTTGTACGAAAGTTCTCACAAATTTAACAACAATGCATAGATTCTTTTTTTATTCTTCCAGAAATCATGGTTCACTACACAATTTTCTTTCTATTGGTTTTAGAAATTTTTTGTGGATTTGAAATAGTTAGGATATATTTGGTGATCTGTGCAAAAATCCTGTTGCATATGTTTAATTTTTCTAATCATTGGAAGTATAATTGGAATCTCTTCGATCTCATAAGTATCATACCAAATCCCATCAATCGAATCGCTTTTTCGAGAAATACGAGACATCTAAGTCATACAAGTAAAGCGATCTATTCCTTGATAAGAAAAAGAAAAAACGTGAATGGTGATTGGATTGATGATAAAATAGAATCCTGGTTCTCGAACAGTGATTCGATTGATGATAAAGAAAGAGAATTCTTGGTTCAGTTCTCTACCTTAACGACAGAAAAAAGGATTGATCAAATTATAACGAAAAACACACAATATAGTTATTTCACACAAATTAAAGTTGCTATCCCTCATAGTAAAATCAACTAATACAAATAATCATTTCTCACCTTCATTTTCTGTTTCTATCACCATAAAAAAATTTTCACACAAAATTATTCAAGATTCTACTAGTCCTTTTTATATCCATCTAATTAAGAGTCCAATTTTAATCTTTATCACACCTACCCTAACTATAAACAATTACCATTGGTCTCGATTCATTTTTATAGTAGTCATTTCAAAAAACAAATATAGTTTTTTTTTTATTGGTACAATATATACCTCCACCTTCTCTTGATGATCCTCTGTTCTATGCTTGGAATCAGTATAATAATTTTGTCCTCCCCTAATTATTCCACTCTCTTTTCTTAATCTGTCTCTTAAGTGTTATTTACCTTACTATCACTTTTTTTGTTTGACTAGACCTCCGTGAGAGTTTCTCCCAATTTAGCTTTGTACACATATCTTAGATGCATGAAAAAGTTTATGTATTGAAACAGTACAATTTTTCTGTCACATAATAGTATACATCCTTGAAAAGTTTATTTTCATTTTATCTTATCAGTTCAAATCTGGTTAATTAGTACTGCTACATTTTTATGGAAGATGGAATTTCTTTTGTATTCCTGTATATTAAATATTTTTTTATTGTTTAGCTATCTCTGAATTCGACAGGTTAAAGACTAATTCGTTGCAGATCTGAACTCTATTTAAGGATTTGTCGTTTGCCAATGAATTGTTATATACACAAAATTAAATTTAAACTCTCAACACTTATTTAAACGGATGAGTGATGAACACATTACCAATCTAAGTTAGTTATATTAAAGGAATCTTTATTATTGCATAGTATCAGCCATCTTTTAATTTGCGCGGTAAAATTGAATTTATTTGCATGTGAACGTAATAATATAATTAAGCATTGACCCCTTGACTTTGAACACGCACAGTGATGAGTCATGTATGAATGCATGACACACCGTCGGAAACTTTATTTGATTGAAGAACTTTTTAATCATCCTTAATATTAAACTAGTAGTTACTCTTCTCATTCTTTCTTAATTGTTGTCCCAATTATTTTTCCGAACTTTTTTTTTCTATATTCAGCCTCATTTAGATAGATATTATATGTAATGGTTAATTTTTTGGATCTAGTGATTTAGCTTGAAATGA
The DNA here is from genome assembly GCF_000817695.3 of Arachis duranensis. Classification (NCBI taxonomy): domain Eukaryota; kingdom Viridiplantae; phylum Streptophyta; class Magnoliopsida; order Fabales; family Fabaceae; genus Arachis; species Arachis duranensis. The sequence goes on from NW_026264851.1 coordinate 1,194,421, forward strand.
CCTAAAAGTTGTTAGCATAAAATTGCCCTAACATTCCCGAGTCTCAAACTCATAACATTTTTATCGAATAAGGGAAAAAATATTAAAAAGTAATACTGTTTAAAATTTTAAATAAAAAATATTTGTGAAAAGGTAAAATTTTGAAAATGAATAATCATTTAATTTCCCAAAATTTAATATATATATATATATAAAACTTTTAATCTAAACATTATTATAAAAAAAAATAACTAGAATTATTTTCTTAAATACACATTATTAAAACGTGTTTAATTTCAAGTAAATATCCAAGTATTGTACAATGCATTCTTGTGGCCAATTTCCAAGGATACATTTAGTTTGCATTTTTATTTTTTATTTTGATTCTAGTATTTTTGTTTTTATAGTTTTAAAAAAAAATAAGAAATAAAAATATAAAATATAATTTTATTATTTTTACTGTATTTTTTCACAAAATTTTATAAAATTTTAGAAACATAAAATATTAAAAATAAGAGAAAATTCCACTCCCCTCCCCCTGTGAGATGCTAAAATGACACTCCCCTCCCCTCTATTTTATAAATGTACATTTTCCTCCATTCTAACTTTTAAAAAACCTCATTTTTAATCCATTTTAAACTTTTTGTGTTAACTAATGTTAACTTTATCCATTTTTTAAGAAAAAAA
>NW_026264851.1:1195137-1199193 GCF_000817695.3 Arachis duranensis
AATTGTTATATATATTACCAGTGGTAAGATTTTTTTATTTAATATTAAAATAATATATATTAATATAAAAAAAGTAATAGTAAATATAAAAATAATTGTTAACAAAAATTTTAGTAAAATCACAATTTAATAATTAAAAAATTATTGAAAAATAGGTATCTTAGAAAAAAATAATTTAATTATTAATTTTTTTGAAAATATTTCGTTAAAAATACAATTTAATTAATAAAAGAATAATTTATTAAAGGATATTTTGGTAAGCAAAATTTAATGATAAAAAATAAAATTTTTGTTAATGGATATTTTTTTAAAAAATAATTTATTTTTTCATAAAAAAATGGATAAAATTAACATTATTAACACAAAAATTTAAAATGGATTAAAGAGGAGGTTTTTTAAAAGTTAGAAGGGAAAAAAATGTACATTTATAAAATAGAGGGGAGGGGAGTGACATTTTAGCATCTCGTAGGGGAGGGGAGTGGCACTTTCTCTAAAAATAAAAATAAAATATATAAATATAAACCAAACATACCCTATGTTTTCAATAATTTACTCTTTGCTTGTATGATGGGTGATAACAAACAATGGAAAATGAAAGAAAAAGAAAGAGAAAACTCTTTTTTTTTAATATTTATATTAAGAGAAAATAAAAAGACTCAAGAGTCTATAAAATAGGAAAATAATAAAGCTAACGGGACCTCAGCAAGCTAACCATATGTCACCTCATCTTCACTACTTTTTATAATATTTAATGCTTTCATTATTTACTTCATAAAAATGTTTTTAAGAAATATGAAAATGATAGAAAATAAAAACAGAAATCAAATAATCTATAACTTTTTGTTATTATCAACATCACTATCTTATTTATTAAATTTGGAAAAGAAGAAATGTAAAAAGGAAATCAACAACGGATAAAACATGCATTTATGATAGAGTGATTAAAACTATGTTAGAATTCAGAAATATTTGGTAACAAAAAAAAATCAACCAAAAAACAATCATAATTTATTTTATTTAACATTCATTAATTATTGCGATAATTAATAAATGCTAAATAAAACAAATTTTAACTATTTTTTTTGTTTCCCTAGCATTGCCGATTAGAATTAGACATGTTGCCCATCATGTTCATTGTCCTGCACATTCTATGTGGAAAAAAATGACCTCTTATATATAGTAGCATTTCACCTCTCTTTCATTCTTGTTGAGTACTTATCCCTTGAAATATGACATGAAAGAGTAATGTTTAGGAGATCAGTTAATATTAGTTAATTTTTTTAAAAATTATTTTATTTATTTAAAATTTTAAATTATAAATCTTAAATCTTAGATCTTCGATCTTCGACAAACTGATGAGAACTCTTAGAATTAAAAAAATTAATTAATATTAATTAAATTAGTTCTCTCTATTTTCTCGACATGAATAATAAAAAGATGGTGTCAATTAACCTTCCGACTAGTAGCATTTAAGATTCAATCGTTCTATACACGTTTTTTCAAAGGATAACAATATTGGGAAATTTAATTAGTAATGACAATGAGGAATTTTTTGACTCGGACATATCCAAAAGAAAATAGATGAGAGTTTTCCTAGGGCCAATGTCCATGACTTAACAATATGCTAATGTGTTATATTTGCATTACATCATAAATGTCGTCAATCCGCCATTGAAGATGATACTTTTACATTTATTATTGTGACCAAATTTAAGACAAGAATTAGATATAATAAAATGTACATCATGTTGTGTCTGATCTTATATGAGTATAATGTATCATACGTATAATTATAGACATATATTTGGTGAAATAAATGAGCCAAACATTCAAAGTTGGCCATAAATAATAATGATTTTGGTATTAAATTACAACTATATATGTCAATATATAATATCGTTTTCAATTTAAAAACAAAGAGGAAACGCATTTGTAGTGTATGTATATATAGAGCTTAACACATAGTAATTGCTTTAACACGTACATGTATATATAATGCATTTATTGGAAATAAGAAAGTTGAAAGGCATTCAAGATAAATATAAATCCAAGGAAAACATACATGACACCCAACTAGGGTGCAAATCAGTGTTAGCATCTCCAACTTTATGAATGTTGTTCGAGCTAATTCTCAATATATATGAATCTACCTACTGATATTGAAGCATTGTTATTAATAAGAACATAGTAATGATATGCATGTTGTGTATAACTTAACTTTATGATTCATTGTGTATATAAAACAAGAAGTTAAACATTTTTAATGATTTGCTAATATAATACATATCCTAATTGCTATATGACATAAGATTGTATTCGATCTTTTTGCTTTAAGTCAGCGTCTTCACGATGATGAAAGGTATATCTATCGTCATGTATTATATTTAATTTGAGAGTATATGTATTAGTATAACGTCTAAATTAGAACGTATATTACTTAAGAAAACTCATACACACAGATAAGAAAAGTAAATAAAAAATGCGATCGGATAAAAAAGTTTGGAAACAAAAATGATATATGATAATTAGTTCATTTATTTTGTTAACATAGTAGTTGTTCTGAAGTGTTACATAAAATAGAGATGCAAATATTGGGCTTGGATTATTTATGATCCAAACGTCTGAAGTTGTTCCTTCCTATGTCTTTGGACGGTAGTTGAAGATATTTGTAAAAGATTTTGATATCAAAGTCAGTAAATATTTTAGAGTTTGTTTCATTGAGTTTATAAAAAAAATTTTTGAGTTTTTTTTTAATTTTTATCAAAAAATAAAAGTAATTTTATATTTGAATATCTTATAAAAAAGATTTTTTTATTTATCAATTATATTTAAGTACAATGATATAAAAGTATTTATTTATTTATTATGTTAATAAAGAATATTTAATAATTATGTTATTTGAAGTGTGTGATATTTATAAAGATATTAGTATAACAGATTAGTTGATAATGGGAATTCTGCACTAGAACACTGCATTTATTTTCCTGTGACTCTAGACAGTTTTACATATTGGGAAGTTATTCTTTTGGATGCATGAGATTAGAGTGAACGAAAGAAGGGAGAGTTGAACACAAGTTATTGAATTGTTAGTATAAAATTTTAAAGATTAAGTACGATTTTGGTTTTTAAAGTAGGGGTTATAATTTTTTTTCGTTTTTAACTTTGTTTTGCTTGTAAAATCGTTCTTAAGGTTTAACTTAGTTTTAAAATCGTCATTCGGACTAAAATATTCTTTCTCTTTTTCTCCAAAATCAACCAGAAGTAGAAGCAACAACAATAAAACAATATAATAAACATTAAAAAAAATAGATAATAGATCAATAAATCTGTATAATAAATAATAAAACAATGTAATCAACCAAAAGCATAGAAAGAAGCAGAAACAAAAGCAAAAGAGCAACGACAACAATAAAACAATATAATCAACTAAAAACAGAAGCAGAAGCAACTAGAAGCAACAATATAAAAGAATCATAATAAAAAAATCAACAACATAATAAAAGTAGAAGTAGAAGCATAATGGAAATAAAATCAACAACATAATAGAAGCAAAAATAGAAGTAAAAGAACAATAACAACGACGAGTGACCGGCAAGAAGGACGAGGAGCTGCTGCGACCAGTGAGAAGCAGCGACAACCGACGACCGAGCGAGGTGGAAAAACAGAAACGACGAGCGGCGCACGACGTCCACCCTTACAGATCTGCTGGCGTCGATGTTGAGGAGCAGCGACAAGGACCGAACGACAAGGAGTAGTGGCAAAGTCCGAATGACGAGGAGTAGCAACGGTGAATTCCCTTCTCTTTTCCTTACCCCCACTTCTTCTCTGAAAGCCCCTTTCCCCAAGGTAATTTCCTCCCGAACTCTTTAATCTGTTTTCTTTTTTTTATTTTATATTTTTTTAATTAAGAATAATTTGATAAAAAAAATAAAAATTTTGATAAAAATAATAATTTTAAAATTAAGTTAAACCTTAGGAATGATTTTATAAACAAAAGAAGGTTGGAACGAAAAAATTTTCAATTTTCCTACCTTAGATTACTTAACCCAAATTTTA
>NW_026264851.1:1199258-1213654 GCF_000817695.3 Arachis duranensis
ATTAACACTTAATTTTAGTATATAAATAATATTTCTCTAATACATATGGTATGATAGAATATGTATGTAAAATTTACAACGTGATCCTAATCATCATAAGATTCCCATTGATATTGAGAGGCAAGAGAGACATGGAAATGAAATCACACAGCACACGCTCTTTGCCTGCAAAATTGCTTCCTTATATTAATGCCTCTGAGCCACGCAAGCTGGCTCTGCCATGCCAAACTCAAACCCCCCATTTACTACGTTCATGTTTATCCTGCACCTCTTCACCATCTATTCTCTATTTTTAATTCCGGATTCTATGTTTTACGTTTTCTTTAAATTACAAAGAAGAAATATCCGAACCCACATATACCGTTAAAAGGGACTAGAAAATAGAAAAGGAAGGTTTTTATTGAAGAGAGTGAAACGGTGTGGGGTCTAGGCGTAGGTTTGATCTTGTGATGAAATGGTCCCTCCTTGGCTACAATGGGCGTAATACATGGAATATAAAATTAAAGATACCAATATGATAGTATATTTGTATTTTATTTTTTATGTTAATTTATTTGACATGTATATTCGAATAGTCCAGTAAAAAGAGTAGAGTGTAGATGGAAATAAATGGTTTTGATATTTGAAGTGGTAAGCAAGGTTTACTTAGGAAATAATAAAAAGAAAAGGTTTTACTTGAGAGAAAGTCAAAGGGTGCGTTTAGTTGGGTAAATAAATGTGAACGCAGAGAGAGGGCAGGACGCAGTCCCAATGGGAAATGTGGGTCCTCCAACTTAATGGCGTTGGCCTAACTGTTAGCTGCACCACTCTGCTCTCTTCACACTTCACACTTGATGATGCTTGCCACTTGGGACCCTACAAAACGCTGCTTAGGACTTAGGTCAAACCCCCTTCACCAAAATTAATATTTTCTTTTTTTCTTTTTGTTTAAATAAAGTGATAAATAAATTTTTGGTAATTTATTTTTTAATAAATTAGTCTCTAAAAAAACATTGATAATTTTTTAAAAATAATAATATGAACAAATTAATTTAAATTAATTTTTTTATTTTAATCATAAAAATTAATTTAAATATAATATATTTATATTCATTATTTTATAAAATTTTATTGATATCCTTTTTTAAAAAATTAATTTATCTAAATATAAATTTTTAAAAATTTATTTGCCATTTTACTCTTTTATTCTCACGTAACAACCATAGCAAAATTGTTACTATTATACTTATTAAATCAAATTTTGGATTTTAGAAAACAAATCTTATGCAATGGAAAAGACAAACATAAAATGTTCTAGAATGGCAGGCCTTCTTTCAATTTTTAAGGTAGCGTTTGTTTTCAGGTACTGAGACAGAGATTGAGAGGCTGAGACTCAGTATCGTATTTGTTAGTTCAGAGACTGGTACTAAAATTTCTGTCTCTGTCTTTAAAATTTCAGTATTTCAGTACCTCCAAAAAGTAAGAACACAGGAGACTGAAATTTTTAGAGATGAAGACTGAAACTTTAATAACATTTTATACCTAAAATACTTTCATTTCAATTAATTAATTCCAATTTTACCCTTTGTGCAAATTAAATTAGAGTTTCATTCTTGTTTCAATTCCTGTCTTCCATTTTGCACCAAACAGAATACTGAAATTTGTTTCAATCCCTGTCTCTTAGTCTCTGTCTCTCAGTCTCAGTCTTTCTGTCTTTGTCTCTCCACCAAACGCTACCTAAGGGAACTTGAGTTCGGGATTTTTTTTAAGTAAAATAAATAGTATATTTACTCATTTATGTATTTTTAGAAGGTGAAAACTCAGGTGCAGTTGACTTAATGTAAAGTTGATATTGAAAATCGTTAGATAATTTAATTTATTTGACTAAATTTTCATCTAATGACTATGAAATACCAACTTCATGTGAAGTCGACTTCACTTGATTTTCACCTTTTTAAAAGTATATCGCTCGGAAAAGCTTTGTATCCATGTATTTTTTACATGGTTGTTAACCAAGTAATTTCCTTCACACGCGCGTTTTCCACCCCTCACTCGTTTGTCATACACGCGCTACGTGCTGCAACCTAAAGTTTTGCTCAATGTAAACCATCTGCTGCAACGTAAACCTCCTCCTCCTCCTCCTCCTCCTCCTTCTTCTTCTTCTCTGCTCGCGTTCTTCCTTGTTGATCTGCATTGCCTTCGTCGTTCTCCTCTGGTCGCGTTTATCTTCTTGTTTTCTTATTTCGATCTGCTTACGTTGCATTTATCTTCTTCTTATTTTTCTTCGTTTTCTTCTTCGATCTGCACCTTCAAATCAGGAGAGTGATTTGGATTAATCTTCTGAAACGAATCAAACTGACAAAGTTTGGATTATTCAATTTTGAATCGAATTAAATGGATTGCAATTGCTAATTTGAATTGAATTAAATGGAAGGAGGTGTACTAAATTGAATTGAATTGAATTGATAATATGTAAATTGTAGGCAGAGTTATTTGAATTTGATTTTATATAATGGATTATGTTTCGTTCACTCAGTACTATACAATTGTTTCACCATGAGTACTGTGTTCGGTTCACCATGAGTACTGAGTTCAGTTCATTTTGCAGAAAGCTGTTTGAATTTGATTTTATATAATGGATTATGTTTCGTTCACTCAATACTATACAATTGTATTGTGTTCGATTCACCATGAGTACTATGTTCGGTTTATCCTGAGTACTGTGTTCAGTTACTATGGGTACTGTGTTCGATTTATTCTACACTATTCAAAACTCTTCTTCCTCACCTTCTACTGCTTCTTCACCAGAGAGAAAGAGAAAAACACAAAAAATACAGCAGCAACAACAACAAAAGAATGACGATAGGATTTCAATGTTTAGGGTTTTAGGGTTTATGGGTTCAGGGTTCAGTGTACAGGGATTCAGCGTGTTTCAAACTTTCGGTTCGCCCTGTGTATTAATTTCGGTTCACCGTGTTCATGGTTGAGGGTTTAGGGTTTAGGGGTCTAGGGTTTAGGGTTCATGGTTTAGGGTTTAGCATTCAAGGTTCGTCCACTCAGTATTATACAATTGTATTGTGTTCGGTTCACTATGAGTACTATGTTTGGTTCACCATGAGTACTGTGTTCGGTTCATCATGAGTATTGTGTTTGGTTCATTCTGCATTATTCGAAACTCTTCTTCTTCACCTTTTACTGCTTCTTCACCAGAGAGAGAAGGAGGAAAAGACAAAAAAATACAGTAGCAACAACAACAAAAGAATGACGATAAGGAGAAAATACGTGAAGAAGAAGGAACGCGAAAAGGAGGAGAAGGAGGATAAGGAGGAACACAAAGAAGAAGGCGATGAAGAAGAAGATGCTCCTTGCGTAAACGAGCGTGAAAAGAAGAAGAAGAAGAAGAAGAAGAAGGAGAAGAAGCGTTGGGCAAGAGCGATTTTGTTTGTGTTGGGTGCATGTATTTCACGTTTCATTCAATGATATTGAATTTTTTTAGTGTTGAACCAACTTGGTTACATGGTTATATGGATGTGTATAGCATCCTTAAAAATATATATTTTTAGATTTTGTTTGTTACTTCGTTTGCCTTGTTCAAAGTCATTATGGTATCTCTTTCATTTATAATACCAACAAAATAAATAACAAAATCATAGGAATCGAAAAAATATTGATTGCTAAATTTTCTTAGAAATCGATTTAACGATCACTGCAACATCAAAATCATATTATGCTGTCATTTAAATAAGAAAACATCTGATTCAGCAACCAAAAAAATTATAAAGAAGTTAGATGGTAGGAAAAATATTTTTTGTCATTTAAATTGATTTTCAGTCCCTAATTATAATTACTAGTGCCCGATGATTTTCAATTAAGGGCGAGTTGGCGGTCATATTTAAAAACGGACAAATTAAATTATATAAACTTTTTTAGAATAGTATTTAGTCGAAGGAATGTCAAAAATAAAGTCTAATTCTATATTTAATGACTAAGGTATCTAATTAACCATAGTCAATGATCTAGTGACGGCCAATGTCGAATATTTCGCTGGTGAACCAATTACTTTCTTAATCAGTCATTAATTATGATATTGGTCACCGATTTAGAGCCAAAAGTTTCATATTATAATTTTTGTGTTGGTCGTTTTGTATCCAATTTGAGGACCAATCATTTTTGAATTTGGATTCTCTAAAGTTTGAATTTTACTTTAGAGAGTAAAATGTGATCTCTCACCATTGATTTTATAAGTGGGACCAATTAATTTTTATATCTTAATTTTTATATTAATCGTTAAATTAATTGTTTTTTTTTTTTACTAAAGATAGGAGACTCGAACCCGCAACCTCTTAATTGTGTACGAAGAGACTATACCATTTGAGCTATTACTCATTGGCGCTAAATTAATTGTTAATAATAAAGAGTAATGTTATATGTATACTAAAATTAGTCACTAATATAAAATACATGTTGGAATATAAATATACATTAAAAATAAATTAAACCACACATGTATTTATACACAAATACATTAATGAATTATTTTAGTAACTAATTTTGATATATAAATAACATTTTTAGATAATAAAATCAATAACATTTTGATACTAGTACCTTAAACTTCCTGTGATTTCGAAGGAACACTTTTATCTTTGACAATGATAGAGTCCCAGATGAAAGCAAGATTCATGAAATAGCCTGGTATATGGCACAGGACTATCACAGGGCGCATTCTGAGTCTATGCGATCTAGGAGAAGAGTGGGGACTTTTACAGAGAAGCTCATTAAGTGGCAGCCACCTCCTCCTCCTTTTATCAAGCTGAATTCGGATGGCTCAGTTAGTAAGGAGGGCAGAGCAGCTTGTGGTGGTATTCTTAGAGACAGCAATGGTCAGTTCTTAGCTTGCTATAGTGTAAATTTGGGTGCATGCACTGTGACTGCAGCTGAGTTTTGGGGCATACTCTTCGGCCTTGAACTAATCATTAACTTTGGACATTCCCATGTTGAAATTGAGGTTGATTCAGCGGTAGCAGTGCAGCTATATTCTCAGGATTTGGGTAACCTACATTCGGTAGGAACTCTTGTATCAGTAATAAAGATCAAGTGCAACACACTCAGCAGCTGGACTCTTCACCATGAATTCAGGGAAGCAAACTCTTGTGCCGATAAATTGGCATCTTTTGGTCATAGTTTAAGCTATGTTTGTCATTTCTTTTTTTCATTGTCACCTTGTATTTCCTTGCATTTCTTTACTGATGCTGTAGAAACGGTTCACTTCAGAATAATTTCTGATTAGTTTTCTCCTTTTTGAGCGTTTAGCCCCGTTGTTAATAAAAAAATAGTCTATTTTTTGTAGTGACCGCTAAATTGATTATTGATAGTCAAATTAATAACTGATTTAGCAACAAGCAATTTTTATAGGATGATTTTTCTGTTAGTCTCTACCCATGTTGCTGCTAATAAAATTAATAATTAATTTAATGACCAACAATTTTCATAACTTAATTTTTTTTATTAGTTGCTAAATCGACCACTAAAAATAAAATTAGCGATAGATTCAACAATCAATAATTTTTATAGTCAAATTTTTTTTATTGGTCTCTAAATTAATCACAAATAAAATTAGCCATCGATTTAGCAACATCAAATTTTTTCAGTGTCTAACTCTTTTTTTATCACCAAATTTGTTACTATTTTCTTATTTAATAACCGATTTAGCATTTGATTATGGTGACTTTGATTTTGGTTGCTAAATCAATTGTTAAATAAATTTAGCAATCTATTTAGCGACCAATTTTTTTAGGTCACGTAAAATTTTGGTCAATCACAAAATTAGTTGCTATTAGATATCAATAACAATCGATGTCTCATCACTAGCTAAAATTAGCTGTTATTTTAAAAAAAATTTATAGTGCAATCCATTTCTGTCATTAAGATGTAGTAGTGGATGATAGTGACCGTGAAAATGAGTAGGTCAATTTGTCTTTTAATCATTTATTAAATTTGTTTTTTTATTAATAACATAAATTTTTTAAAAAAATACAAGAATAGATATAAAAAAATAAAGACATAAAATTTTTGCGATTTCAGATTTTCATTGGATTTGTGTGAAGAAAACGAGGTAAGAATGAAGAAGAGGAGGAAATGATGCAAGATGAGGAAGAAAATGATCAGATGCTAAGGTGAGGGGGACTTTATTACAGTAGTATTGAAAAAAGAAGATTGTAGATAACAAATTTGTTGTTTAAATTATTTTAAAAATAGTTATCCAAAAATTTACGTTAAATTTAGAAGAATTTAAAAGGATAGAATTAACATTATAAAAACTTTTTAAAAGTAACTTTAAAATTAAAACTCAATATTTCTATGCCAATGTTCCAATATACAAAACAATTGGCCAAACAAATTTTTATATTTGTATGTTATTGTAAGTATACACTACAAGAAAAACACCAATTCAGGTACACTTGAAAAGTGTAGCCAAAAGTGAAAAAAAATGATGCCTTAGGCTACGGCTACGTTTTTTGGGCTACGGCTACGCTTTTTGGAGTGATTCCTATTCGGCCGTTGCCTATTCTCAAAGGCTACGCTTTTCTGCACCAAGGGCTACGCTTTTGACTTTTGAGAATAGGCTACGCTTTTCAAGTGATGCTGTCCAGGACCAAAGGCTACGCTTTTTAACTTTCATTTTTCTAGAATAGGCTACGCTTTTTAACACTACTGCATCACTTGTAAAGCGTAGCCATATTGTATACCATAGCTACTTTTTATAAGCGTAGCCTTAGATTCCTCTTTTTTTTTGTATACTATAGCTACTCTATATAAGTGTAGTCTTAGGTCCCTCATTATTTTTTTTTATTTTCTATATATATATATATATAATTCTAATAATTTTGAAAAAATGAAACATGTCTAAACTACTACTTTCATGTATCAATGAATATAAAGAGGATTACAAATTATTGTTGTATTTTGATATACTGGATTCGCACAATGCTTGCTCCTCTATTTCAGGATATCTCGAATCTTTCTTGGCAGTACTTTTATTTGATGCTGCTGCAGCCATAATCTATCAAAAGAATCACTAGTTGAGTTCTACAACAACAATATCAAAAAAGTTAGTTTAGTTCACACCTCTTCAGATCGCGCTATCATGCTTGGAGGACTAACAGCTAAATAAGCATAAGCCATTAAGTCCAATGGCCAACTAGTAATCTATATTGAAAAGCATTGAGATCTGACCAAAAATAGAACAAAATAAGTTGGTAACAATTAAAGTTAAAAGTATTCATCGGAATGATATCTTAAAGGCATATCAGATAATATAAAGTCATCAAAAGAGAGTAAGAAACAAAAGGTTATGGGCTTATGGCCATTATGAAAACAGAAGCTATATCAGTAAATAAATAAAATTCTAAAAAATAACAAATTTACTTAAAAAAATGGTAGTACATTTAGTTATTTTTCATTAGTGTTCCACATATAATACCTACATTATATTGATTATTTTATGATGACTCACTCATATAAATAATGCTATTATATTTTTTTATTTCTCAGAATCACTAACACTTATAGAATAAAAAATCAAAGAACACCTTTCAATTCTCATAACACATTTTTTATTATTTTTGAACACACAAAATACATAAGGCATATGTGCCTTTATATAGGCAATGCTTCATACTAGAGGTGTATATGGGTTGGGTAAAATCGGATTTGATGTGACCCAGATCCGACCCAAAATATATACCGGGCCTAGTTATTAGACCCGAATCCGATCCTAGACCCAATGAAGTCTATACACTTTCGGGCCACGATTATACCGGATAAAAACTGGGTGAAACCGGACAGTTAACATTACATTACCTTGATACCTTCTTATAAGCTAGCATGTGAAAATATACAGATTTTCAAGACTCCAACCATTATTTGACATGGTAAAATTCACCTAGAAAAATATAACAAGAACCAACTATTCTCTAAAATTAAAGCATAACTATAATCAATACTAATATTGTCTAATAGCACCAAATATTTAAATCAATACAAATAATACAATATTATGTATTAGTCTAAAATCTTATGCATTTTAAACATAAAACATTAACTTATAGTCTTATAATAACTAATAACACAAAATATTAAGGTTTGCAGTACTTAAATTCCACATAAGAATAGTCATCATCCATCACTAATAACACAAAATATTAATTGTGTATGATGACTGGGCCACCAGACTGAGTTCGGATGACCCGAGCCATTGCCCGGACCCCGACCCGAAATAATGACCGGGTCTATTTTTGAGACTCTTACCCGGCTCTAGACCCGGTGACATCACATCAAATTAGTCCCTAAGTGTTTAGAGCCGGGTCGAGTCTTCGGACCGGGTCAGACCATGCACGCCCCTACTTCATACTACTTCATAATTTAGCTTTGACTATTCAAATAAGTAACTTTTATATCTTTATCAATTGGCATCTTGTAATTTCTAGCACAACTACTAGAAACATCTTAAAAAATTTTCAAGCTTAGTCATCAACTTGAAACTTCCAATGCAATTCATGATTCTTCTAGTATGGAGGTGATGAGTGCAACTTGTTATATATATAGATGCTTCGTGATTCCTCCAATTTGATTTGTAGCCTCCAATTTTGACTAGGAGATTAAGTTTGACTTGTGATTCTTGTAACTTCTAGTTTTATCACTTGTAATTCTGGTAACTTCTAATTTCATGATAGTTCTAATATGGTGCAAGTTGATTTAGTTTTTACTAACATTGCCTCCCTTAAATTAAACTTGCAAAATTAGTCATTCCAAGCATATTTTTCAACTTGTAAAATAACTCGATCTTCAACGATTTTGTAAATATATCAGCTACTTATTTTTCAGTTGGACAATACTCAATCACAACTTCTTTCTCATTTACAACTCTCTCATTTTATGAACTCGAATGTCAATATGCTTCGATCTTCCATGGAATACTGAATTTTCGCAAAGTGTAATAGCTGACTTGTTATCACATGATATCGTTGTTGGAGTACTTTGTTTTTCATTCAATTCCTCAAGAATTCTTCTTAGCCAAACTGCTTGTGTTGCACAATTTACTGCTGCTATATATTCTACTTTTGTTGTAGATAGTGTTACTACTGATTGTTTCTTTGATGACCATGAAATTGCACTAGAACTAAGATAAAATACAAATCCCGAAATACTTTTTCTTGTTGCTATATCTCTGACCCAATCACTATCAGTTTAACCGACAATATTCACTTCATTAGTATTTTCATAAAAAATGCTATCACTTAAAGTACCTTTGATATATCGAAGAATCCGTTTTATCGGTTGCAAATGGTTGGTACAAGACTCCTCCATAAATCTGCTAAGCAAACCAACTCCAAACACAATATCTGGTTTGGTTCCAGTTAAGTACCTCAAAATTTCAATCAAACTTTTGTAATATATAGGATTTACTACTCTTCCTTTATCTTCTCTCAGCAACTTGGACTTCTCTTTGATCGGACTAGGAACTGGTTTTGAGTGTTCCATTTGAAATTTCTTCAAAATATCATTTGCATATTTCTTCTGAGAAATAAAAATTTCATCATCTTTTTGAACTACTTCAATACCAAGAAAGTGAGACATCAATCCCATATCTATCATTTCAAAGTGCTTTATCATAGCCTTCCTAAATTGTTGCCAATAAAGGTTAAATCGTCAGCATAAAGACATACGATCAAGATATCTCCAGTTTCAACGAACTTGATATAAATCCTATGCTCAAATGGACATCTTTTGAAACCATTTTGAGCGAAACAAGAATCAATCTTCTTGTACCACGCTCTTGGTGCTTACTTTAACCCGTACAAAGTTTTCTTCAACCTATAAACTTTATTTTCTTCTCCAGGAACTTCATATCTTGCAGGTTGCTCAACATACACTTCTTCTTCAAAAGTGCCATTTAGAAATGCCAACTTAACATCTATTTGATGTATCTTCCACTTATTTTAAGGCGAGAGTGAAATAATCATATGAATAGTGTCTAATCTAGCAACAAGAGCAAATACTTCAAACTAATCGATACTTGACTTTTGTTTGTATCCCTTAGCAACTGATCTTAATTTGAAATGATCAACATCACCGTTGGGTTTGTACTTAATTTTATAAACCTACTTTACGCTAATCGGCTTCTTATCTGCTGGTAAATTTGTCAGCTCCCATGTGTCATTCTTCTCAATGACATGAATCTTTTTGTCATTGTTTTTTTTCCAATTGTTGTCTCTAGAGACGTCTTCAAAGTTCAACGGCTCGCAACCTGAAAATAGAGTAAAAATTATGATTCTTCATTGGACGAATCGTTGTCATTGCCAACTTCATAATCTGCTAATCTAGTAGGTAGTATCCGCTCTCTTTGAGGTCTTCTAAATGATTCTGGTTGTGCGGTTGTATCCAGTTGTCTTTCTTCTTCATCATCACATGTATTTGAAATTACAATCGACTATTTTTCTGTCTTTGTGTCCCAGTCCCACATGCCTTTTTCGTCAAACATCACGTCTCTGTTGACGATTACCTTTTTGATTCTAGATTATACAGCTTGTATGCTTTTGAGTCTGTGCTATAGCCAATAAAGATACACTTCTGACCTTTGTCATCTAACTTCTTCCTTAATTGATTTGGTACGTGGGCATAAGCGATACACTTAAAGACTCTAAAATGATGAATGGAATGCCGCTTTCCACTCCAAGCTTCCTCTGGAGATTTTTCACGAACACTTTTTGTTGGACACTTGTTTAAAATATGAATTGCTGTTGCAACTACTTCTGTCCAAAACTCTTTAGGCATTTGTCTTAACTTAAGCATGCATCTGACCATATCCATGATGGTTCTATCTATTTTGAGGATTTTGATTTTACAGCCACTTTATTTTTTGACAAACGCCTTGAATGTCTTAAAGACATCACGTGCTTCTGATTTCTGCTTCAGAAAGTATACTCATGTATATCTACTAAATCATCAATAAAAGTGATAAAGTACCTGCTATCACTGTTGCTTGAAATTTCTACAGATTAGAGATCTAAATGCACAATTTTAAGTTATCTTTTGGTTTTTCATTACTTTCCTGTAGGGAATAGATCTCTGTGCTTTTTTCCCAGTTCACAAATCTCACAACCACAATTGAGAATATGATCTGAACACGTGGTAGACCAGAAACAAGTCCTTTTATTTACAGGTAGTTTAGGCCAGAAAAATAAAAATATCCAAACCGCATATGCCATAACCAGTTATCATCAAGTATCACAGAACTCATGTAAGAGGGATTAACATGTTGAATTTTTAATGGAAACATTCTGTTTGAAGACAATTTTACTTTATCTATGAACCTTCTGGTGTTGTCAAACACAGTGCAATATCTATGATATGTTGTCATCTTATATCCTTTCTCAGATAATTGCCTTATACTCAATAAATTGTAATCAAGTTCAGGAACATAGAAAATATCAGAAATATAACTCAAAGAACTATCCTTCAATCTAATTGGTGTGTGTTATCTTTCTTCGATAGGAATCTTTGTATTATTACTAAACTTCAATAATAGTTTAACTTAATTATCTAATGAAGAAAACAACTCTTTTCTACTAGACATATGATTACTACAAGTATTATCCCAATACCATATATTTTTATGTTCAGCACATAAATTACTTGTAAAAAATAAAGTCTGAGGAATTTGGATCCTCTAAATTTTGAATTTTCACTTTAAAGGGTAAAGTGTGATCTCTCACCTTTGAATAGTTTTTCTCTCATATTTTTTCTTGGTCCTACTTATGAAATAAATGGTGAGAAATCACACTTTTTTCTCTAAAGTGAAATTCAAAATTTAGAGGATCCAAATCCAAGTCTGAGTACCCAGACTATCTTCAGTATTTTGATGCTAATTTTCTGTAATGTGTGCTTGATTATTATTCATCATTTTGAATCTGCAATCTACTACTTTGTGTCCATACTTTTCACAATGAAAGAAGTTGAAATTTGTTCTTTCTTGATAAAAATTGCCTCAACCTCTTCCTCGGTTGATAGGCCTGAAATTCGTTCCACCTCTTCCTTGATTAGGTGGTGTAAAATTATTATAACTTCCTTGGTTGTAATTGCCACGACCTCTATCTCTAAAACTTTCTCTACCTCTATTTTGAAAATTGAAACCATGACCTTGTCCTTCTTGTATATGCCTTAATTCTGCAACATTGTTTAAATTCACCCGATTTTTCAGGACTTTCTCAATTGATTTTTCTGACTTCTCCAGTATTCTACTGATGTGGCTTTCCATGTCTCCTTGCAACTCTGCAATCGTCATGGTATCCATATCGTGGGACTCTAGTATCGTAGTCACCAAATGATCATACTTCATCGGCATAGTGCAAAGAATTTTCTCCACCACTTTACTATCGGGCATATCTTCTCTATAGACTCTCAATTCATTAACAAGATCTGTAATACGAGTAAAATATTGCTCAACAGTTTCTGAGCTAGACATCTTGTACCTTTCATATTCTCTTCTTAAAGACTGTAGCTTTGCTTTCTGAGCTTTATCTACGCCTTTGTATGAAAGATTCAACGCGTTTCGTGCTTCTTTTGCACTTTCGGCATTTTCTATTTTGCCAAACACCGTATAATCTACACCTTGATGAACTTGAGATAGCGCCAATTGATCTCTCCTTTATTAGGTAGCACTTGCTCCTTCATGTAAATTCGGTTCAATAAAATTTCATAGGTTCTGGGCCTTCAAATGGATAGATATCAAAGTCTCCTAATAACTATAATCAAGTTTTTCATCTAACTTGGGACTGGACTACACAATATTAAAAGTGTTTGCCATACTTATTTTATGAATAAATAATTATGTGAGAACTCTCTTACACCTCACAAATTTTCAAATACCAAGCACTGAATTAACTAGCTCTGATACCAAATGTAAATATAATATCCACATTATATTGGCTCCAGGATTACTCACTCACATAAATAATGTTATCATATTTTTTTTCTCTCTCAAATTAAACTCACTAACACTCATAGAATAAAAAACTAAGAAGTAACTCTCAGTTTTCATAACACATTTTTCATTGTTTTTGAACACACAAAATACATAAGACATATATGCTTTTATATAGAAAATACTTCATACTAATAATTTATGATTCTACTAACTTTCTAATACACATACATACTTATTTAACTTTGTTTTTAACTTTGACTATTCAAATAAGCAATTTTTATATCTTTATTAGTTGGCATCTTAGAATTTCTAGCACAACTACTATAAACATCTTAAAAATTCTCTAAATTTAGTCATCAACTTGAAGTTTCTAAATTCCAATACAATTCATAATTTTTCGAATATGAAGGTAATGAGTATAACTTTTATATATATATATATGTTTCAAATTTTTTTAACTTAATTTACAGCCTCTAATTTTAATTAAGAGATAAAATTTGACTTATAATTTTTATAACTTCTAATTTTATCACTTATAATTTTTGTAACTTATAATTTTATGATAATTCTAGTATGATATAAGTTGAATTAGTTTTTACTAACCATTATACCTAATTGAAGGAATTATGCAGAGAAAGAGAAATGGAATTGCATGAGAAGAATTGAAAATCGGGAAGTGTTATTGAATGTTACTTGTTCACTTAATTAGTTAACCATACAATAATAAGGGTATATATACACTTATTAGTAGTAGCTCAATTGATCAAGATTTACAATCTTAGTTAACTTGTAACAGAAGAAACAGATTCTATTACTACCCTATTACTGTCTATACTAATGTAATCCTAAGATTTTCAAAAAAAAAAAAGAAAAGAAAAGAAAATCTGGGTTAAAGTTTGGGAGAAAGTTGGAACTCTCTTTGCCAATGATTAGGTCATTACTGTTTTTTAATCTAGAAAGTTAGAGGCTAATCGATAAATATATCAGATAATAAAAAGAAAACTAAAAATTTTGTTAGATAGATACCTGCTGATGGTATTATTAAGGATGGACCCAACTATATATATAGTTGATGTCACTAACTTCGGCCATAATCAAATAATTTTTTCTTCGATTAATATTACATTACCCAGCAAATATTATTATTTTTATCAATATTTAGCCAGTAATAATTTACACTCATATTTATAAAAATTTTACACATAAAAAATATATAATTTTTATTTATATTTATCAAAATTTACACACATAAATTAATATAATTTATACCTACATTTTTTAAAATTTATATACATAAATTAATAAAATTTACTTATTAAAAAAATTTAATATTTATACTGATCAAATAATGACAAAAAATACTAAATATTATTGTCCCTAAAAATTTATCTTTTTCATCGTCTCGCTCGGATATTATAAAATCTTATAT
>NW_026264851.1:1213798-1214959 GCF_000817695.3 Arachis duranensis
AAAAAAGTTGAATTAAAAATTAATTTTATAATAAAAATTTGACTAATATGTACTAATTAAAAATTAATTTTCTATACTTATTAAAAATTAAATTACTCAATTAGGCGTATTTCGATTGAAGTGCAAATATATTTAATTTGGTGAAATCTGCTAAGAATTGAAGGTATACACGGTACATGACAAAATAAGATTTCAAAACAAATAAAATTATTCATCCTTTATTTGAAAAGTATATAAATGGGAACAACATACTTTTATTATCTTTTCTTGCATTAATCATCCGGCTCCTGTTTCCAGATTCAAGTTTTTTTTCCCCCTTAACTATAACTGAAGGAAAAAGGGCCATCTAAGAAATCATGGATTGAAAGTACAAACTTCAACAGTTGAATCGCATATTCATGAAAATGCTTGTATATATATCATACACCTCCTGTTTTGAAGATTTAATGACGGATTATTGTGTTACTTTCAGCGTTAATATATAATTGTTGATAATAAATTTACTTTTGTATAAAAATTTGGAGAATACTAAATTATCAATATATTATTTTAAAAAAATAGAGAATTGATTAATATCAATTTAAACATAAAGCAAAAATAATAAGAAGTATGTTGGTCACTTATCATCATTATTTTTTTTATCTATTAGTAAAAGTTTTTTTAAAATATTTTATTTTAATAAATACACAGCAAACCTTTTCCTAGAAAAATTTGTTTTACTGAAATATTATACTATTTTACGGTGTTGCTAATAAAGTTCTTTTAAGAATCTGGGGAAACTAGCTCCATTCGAAAAAAGGACTAACTCTAGAAGTGGTAGAAATTAAAATAAAATAAAATTGAAAAGATCTGTTTTAAAATAAAGCTTATCTAATTGTTTGTTCATTCAAAATTTGGAAATAACAAAGGTAAAAATAAAAACAGGTGAATATTTATGTATTTCTCTATTTTCCAAGTATCTATATATCTTAAAACACTGGTTAAAGACAGGCTTACAGACTAATCTTCATTAATTATTACATCAATATGAACGGTGGAACTACAAGTATTAATGCTATATTCTATGCCTTCATGTTTAATTTTTGGATGTGAATAGTCTTAATATTCTTCGTTTATATTACGTTAAAATTGTTATTGTTATAGGTTCTATCGAGGGACGGA
>NW_026264851.1:1215097-1225526 GCF_000817695.3 Arachis duranensis
AATTCTCCCTGTTTTAATTACTGCAACTGAAAGATCTTTTTCAGTTATAAAATATTGTGAAGAATGACTTAAAAACAAAATGAAAGATAAATTTTTTGCTAATTGTCTTTTAACAAAATTTGACACAGATTTTATTATCGGTGAATTTTATGATACAAAAAATCGACCACTTCGTTAGTAAAAAATATACACATATTTTTTGCACTTTAAAATATATTCTCTATCAGTATATTTTTGTAATATATCTTACATTATATAATTTTTTGTATAATTTTTTAATATTATATATATTATTATTGGTCCCCGATAATAATATTTTTGGATCTGACCTAATTGTATGAATCCCTATTTAGAAGACGAAAAAAAGTATAATTTTTATCAATTATATATTATGAAGCAGTAATATTAAAAAAATAAAAAATATATAATTTATTTTGTTTAATATTTATTAATTATAATAATTAATAAATATTAAATAAAGTAAGTTCTGACTGTTTTTATTTTTTATTTTTTGTATCAAGGTATTTATTAGACAGAAAATTCAATGACTAATTCTTTGAATATTGGCATATTGTAGAGACAGAATGGACGACTCTCCCAAACAAGTAAGTTCTATCTCCATCCTCTAGTAAATTTTTTGGTTTACTCAAACGGTATCTCCCAATCCGACAGGTTAAAATATCAAATCAAAAAAAAAATGATTAAAAGACACAAATTCTCATCCATTTATACCAACTTGTGTTGATAACTATTTTTTTTTTATTTCTAAACATTTTCGAATAGAAAAGGTTGACAACCAAAAAAATGGAAATTCCATTAGAAAATGACTCTTATTTATTAATTCACATTTACTATAGTATAAGATAAGTAATTAATAGCAATATACCGAATTAATTAGAGGACGTAGGTATCTTTATCTCCACATATAGGGGAACATATGTATGTGGTGCTATTTAAACCACCAGTCCTTATCTTCATCATTCATATATCGCCCATT
Organism: Arachis duranensis; assembly: GCF_000817695.3. Lineage (NCBI taxonomy): Eukaryota > Viridiplantae > Streptophyta > Magnoliopsida > Fabales > Fabaceae > Arachis > Arachis duranensis. The sequence continues at coordinate 1,216,095 of NW_026264851.1, forward strand.
AATTATTATTAATGTTGATTGCCCTTCATTCCTATTTAATTCTTCTCTTTAATTTATTTAATTCTCTTGTGATCTATAATTCCTCTTATAGCTTTATTTATTTAATTAGAGAATGATTTCTATGATCCAATAGAACTTGTGAAATATTCTCTTGTGCTTCATCGCTTCATTTATGTAGTATTTACTATCCTCGTGAAGTTTGGTTGAGACCTCTTCAATTAATGTATGCTTTATTATAATAACTTTATTTAGTCCCTCTGGGTTGTTTGCTTTTAATTAATCATGTATGTCCCTCTTTTAATCTTTTATTCTTGTTTTTCCCTTTGTTTTTCTCGTCAAAGCTAAGTAATCATGCACATACACAAGGCATTCCACTTTTAATTTAACGGATCGGAATGACATTTATTCATTCATTCATTCACTTCTTTCACTCTTTCTTTTTTGTTCATATTTAATTATGATTTGTAAGAATGTTATATTTTAGAATATATATATATATATATATATCGTGAAAATTAAATTATCACATAAAGGTTGGTCCAAATCCAGAATCATATATGCCCCAGAAACATTCAAGTCAAATTTGTAAAATGACATCTTGCGCGATCTTATATCCATCTTTATTGCTATTGGCCAATTGATTCATATATACATATTTATATTTATCTATTTATCTATCTTTATATATATGGCTTCATTTTCAAACTTTAACTTTTTCCCCCTTTCTTTTTCGGGGCAGTTGGCCGTTTTCATTTATTATTTGCTTCTTTTTTTATTCATTTCGATGATTTGATTTTATTTTTGTGCATATCATTAATTAGATTTATTTTCTTATAAAAAAAATAGAATAATTTTTTGACAGTCTATATAATGAAAATAAAGAGTAAATTTTAGACGTATTTCATCGATACAAATAAGAATCAAATTCTAAAATGTTTGCCTCTTTTAGGAATTACACTAATTACTATTCTAGGTTCTAAAATGTCTTAAAGCCACTTTTTTTTATTTACATAAATTTTGTATAATTTTTTTATTTGTGTTATACTAATTTATTTTCTTTTAAGAATCAACAAAGATTATTTGACTGGTGGTTATATTTTTATATAACCGTTGTAAAATACTATATTTTTCATAAAATTTGGCCATGGTAGAATTTTGCTTGTTTTATATTTTTTGCATCAATTATTTTAATAGATATTAAAATTATTGTCGTTTTGTGGTAATAGTTGACCTGGTCGCAGTTTATAAATCGCTGTAACTTTTATCTAATAACAATTTATAAACTGCCGCAATTTTTTTCAAACAACGATTTGAACTGACGTGATAAAATCGCAAAATCGTCACCATTGTTTGTTTTTGTCATGGTTAAAATGCAAATATTCAGTTAAAGACACTTTAATAGCATATCTCGAAATTATATCAAAAAAACAATTAAAGAGTGTTTATATAGATGTAAGTGATGTTAATTAGCTAGGCAGGTTGTGCCAAAACTGAATGTCCATTTGTTGTAGGACATGGTGATGTAAGCAGATATCCATATATATATATATGGGGGTCTGCATGTAGCTGTAGCTGTCATGGTCCTGAAGGAAATGGCAAGTGGCTCCCATTTTTGTCATCATTGACTTCAAATAAAGTGATTGAGTAAGCCCTAGAACAAACAGTCTTCCCTATTGATTAGGTCAAACCACAATAAGCTTGATTCCTTGCTTTTCAAATCACAAGTTCTATATATAATATAGGAAGGTTATCAGGTGTACTGGGAACACCGATGTTCCAGTTGTTTTAACCGTTGATCTGAGTTATAAAATATATATAATATATATTAATTAAAATCAACAATTAAAACAACTGGAACACCGATATTCTTAGGTACACCTGATAACTTTCCTATAATATAATCCAATAATGATGACATATTTTTATGACAATAATTATTGAACTTAAAATGTAAAGTTGGCTGTTAAAATCTTTTCTAAAACTTAAAAAAGTCATTGGATTTAAAGGATAGAGAAGATTTTCAAGTATACCGTCATACTGGTACGGTATATCAGTAATTTTTAACTGTTGATTTTAATTATATATATTATATATATTTTTTATAGAATCTTATCATTTTTATATCTAACAAAAATGTATAAAAACATGAAACAATCTAATTAATTATTATAAATTATTAAGTGACTAAAAGTTATATATCAATTCTAGTATATATTTACAATTAGTAATATTTTTCTATGATAAATTAAATTAGTTAAATATTTATAAATATATTTTTTTGGTCTTGATAAATAGCATCATATTATTGGGGCCCTCTTCCCCTCTCTCTATCAAATACTAAGTCATCCGTTTCTTCTTTGGTGAATGGGTAATAAGTCATCACTGAAACACAAAAAACACATTGTCATGGAACAGTTCACCGGCGCAATTGAAGGCTTATTTTCTTTTCTTGTATTACTAGTTCATAGTCTTCCAATTTTCCATTAAATAAGCCTACATAGTAGAAGAATTCTTGTAGGAAGCAAAACTATTAATACACCATATATAGTAGTCAGCCAAAAATTTAATTAAGAATTTTAAGACGTTGTCTTCTTTCTGGAACCTAGTAGTATAATAATAGATAGATATAGATAACTTTTTATCATGGTAACATGGACTTGGCCACTTGGGAGTCAAATTGATTAAGACCTAATGAAATTAAAGCTGTTGGTTATTAGTGGTGATTATAATTTATTTCAGGCAAAAACATACATGTCATTATGGTTGCTGTGTTGCATGTTGACTATATGTAATAATGAAATTAATTAAGGGTAACAATAATGTGCCAATTTATTCTAGGATTATTGTCCTATTCATAAAGTTATAATTATCGAAAGGGGGTTGCAAGTGCAATATGTAACCATAAATTTACGAGGTCAATATTACCGGGCTCACCATGTCGGCTACATTTGGTTTCATTATTTTTTGTTTTGCTTTTTATATAGTTTAGTTCATTCACTACAAAGAGAATGGAGGTTAGCCGCGATTTTTTTATCGATTTATGGCGGTTTTAAACCGCCACAAAATAAAACATTGAAGGATTGTCTTTTTTAAGGATGCGGAGAGTTGATTTTGCAGTGATTTTCAACAATTGCTAGTATAACCATCGCTAAATAGAATGAGTTATTTGAAACTGACGCTTGAAAAACAAATTTTAAAAAATGAGCAAAACCAATTTCAAAGTACATAGAAAGAAAGTTAGGAGAATAGTGGAACAAAATAGAAGCACAACAGATTTAAGAAAGGAAGAAGCAGAATTATCAGTGAATCTGTCCCGGTTTCGACGACGGTTGTAATTGATGGCGGCGTGTGCGATGGCAACCTCCTTTCCCTATTTGGTTCCTCCCAGCGGCGGCTCTATCAATGGCAGCAACAGCAAACCCTAATGGCGACGGGAATAGGGTGCGACGGCGACGACCTTTTTAACACCCTACCACACAGAGTTTTATGCTTAAGTCATAAAACAGATATGGAGAATGTAAGTATCTAACAAGTAAATAAGATCAAAATTACACCCCGAAAGCTAAGGATCTTCGTCAAAATAGAAGTCTTCAGCATGCCTCAGCGAGGAGCTCACATCCCACATCTGAAAACCACAAAATTCGCATGGGTGAGAACCGGAGGTTCTCAGCATGGTAACAGTGCGCTAATATCTAACATGTAATATCTTGAAAAAGCCGAAGGCAATCCTAGAACTCTCAATTTATAATCGAAACGTATAAATATAACTAAACCAAGAGAAATGAACACAGGCAACTAACTACGGGTCTTCGGACTAACTAAATATCCCTTTTCCAAATCTTTCGAACTTCCAAACCGCCGACAATAATTGAGATGCAAACATGAGTATATCAAACAAAGAAATGCACAAGTAGGAAGCAGATAAGACAGTTAGGCAAGTAGCAAGTAATGATGCAATCAATTAGACATTCCAAACAAATCACATATAATGCATATGATGCATGCCTGTCCTAGTGGCTGATGAGTCTCATCTGTCGGTTATAAAGCCAACCCGACAAGTCCTGGTAGATAACCATTGGAGTGTTCCTCTGTCGTGCATCCCCAACTCGAGTTATTCACAATACAATTCATAATTTATATCCAACACCCTTAATGGTGTATATTCACGGGGGCGAGCTCATCCAGAACTTTCACAGTGTCCGGCCACACTTACGACATAGGGTCAGCAGAGTATCGAGTCTCCACTTGGAGCACGTGATGGCTAGCCACTGCTTTCACCCAAGGAAACTCATATTTTAGATAGGTGGAGTGCAATAATCACAATAATCAACAATTCAACATATATGCATTTAATCACAGCCATACACTAACATTCATTTCAGCCATCCGGCTTACAAATCGTAATTCAAAATCGGCCACAACCATCATCACACACAACCATTCGGCTCATATCACATTTAGCCATTCGGCTCATTTCATTTACAGCACTCCACCACCCCCTTCAACCACTCATATCATCATTGTTAATCATATCTCATCTTAACATTCTGTTTCTTCATCTACAAGTTACCCTCTTCCCTAGCTTGCTCTCAATCACTAGGCATTTTTCTTTGATTTAAGATTTACAGGATAAAATTGGGGGTTCATAAGCGTGAAACAACATCTCGGAAGGTTACAAGCTTGTTGGAAATGTAAAAGACTTGAAAACAAAAGCTTTAGAAAAGAACAAGGTCGCGTGCGTACGCACAGGGGTATGCGTGCGCATGCCCAGAAATATTTTAAGAAAGTGTGCGTGCGCACAGAGTTGTGCATACGCACAGAAAGTAAAATTTCCATTGTTGAGTGCGCGCACAAGGTGTGCTAGCGCCATCAACAGAATGACATTCTCAACATGTGCGTGCGCACAAGGCTGTGCGTACGCACAGATTGTAAACCTTCGTTGGTGGAGTGTGCGCACAGGGCATGCTAGCGCTCCCATCAGTAGCCCTGTCCCCACGTGTGCGTACGCACAAGGCTGTGAGTGCGCACAGGTTCAAAATTTCACGGGGTGTGCGTGCGCACACAAACCAGAAATCACAAATTCTGCAGAATTTGTAGAATTCAAAATTTTGGCCCAAATTTTCAACAATCATATCTCCTTCCACAAAATTCAGATTTCCACCAAATCTAAACCATTTTAAATCTTATGAAATTATCTTTCATTTGATATAAAAATCATCAAGTTCCGAATACAGTAGCTCAAGATATGTTCCGTTGAAGTTCATGAAAATTCCATTTTTACCAAAACTCATAAACTCCCAATTTTTAAAACATACACTTCCAATTCTCATTTAAAACCAATCAAAACTCACCCTTCCAACATCAATCATTTCCAAACCCCCATTCAATCATCAACCTACCAATTCCACCATATTTAATCAAATCTCAATTTAACAAATCTCACATCATAATCAACATTTCATATCTCAATTTCCAGACAAATATTCAATTCATCAATCACGATATATATATATATATATATAACACTTCAACTCATGCTCATCAACAAGAGGCTCAACCTTATCATCCATTAAACATGTCACTCCATATCACGTACAACTTTTACATTCTTTGCCAATAATTATCATCACTCACAATCATTCAACCACTATTCATATACTTATCTCAATCCAATTCATTCAGCAATTACATCAACATTTCACAATCTACTAAATTCATACATAACAACACAACTTATATCATTCATGAACTACATCAATAGCTCAAAATCTTATCCTAGGGTCACTAGCCTACGTTTTCACAACCACATTACATTTTAGATACAGAAAACCGAAATCATACCTTGGCCGATTTCCGTTCCACCCGGAACACCTCTAATTTCAACTTTCAAAGTCTCAAAAGCTTCACCAACAGATTTCCAAGCTTGGTGTTCCCCTTCAAAACTTTTCAAAACCACCGATCAAGCTCCAATACACATATACACAATGCCTAAACCACAATATCACACCCAAACACAATAACTCAATATCCAAATGCTTTAATTTAGAATTTTCACTAGAATTTGAGATCTCTTACTTTACCCAAGGACCAAGGAGGCAAGACTAAGTCTTCCCTTCAAATTAATTAGATCTTATGACACAAAAGAGCTCATAATTTCAATATTTTTGCTCAAGAAATTCGAGAATCAAGGCTGGAAGAGCAGAGAAAAAACGTAGCTTACCTCTTGCACAACCTTATGGGCTTTGTAAAGCTCAATGCCGCGGTCGCATGGCCGCAAACAGTGTGTCGATCGGAGCTCCGGATCAAAAGTTATGATCAATGGAAGTGATTTGAAGCAAAGGTTTCATGTTCCCCTTCCCTTTACCAGCGTGTGTGTGTGTTTGAGAGGGAAGACAGAGCTGAGGTTTCTTAATTAAGAGAGGTTTGACTGGGCCTTAGGTCCAACTTGGGTTTGGTTGGTTCGGTTTGGCCCGTTTAGCCCAATTTTAGGTCGATTTCTTTAAAATTGGTATTAAAATTCTCATTTTAAAATTCTCTATCACATTAAACCATAAAAATCTCATTTCTCACTTTCTAGAATATATTTTAATTTATGGGTTAATTAGTCATTAATTAACTGGATTTTACAGCCTTGACCCCAATTGACGGCAACGGCGGCAGCAGAGCAGGACGGTGCGAGAACAGTCCTCCTCCTTCTCCCCTGCATTCATCGTCTTCTACTTCTCCTTCACTCTTCATCGTTCTTCTCCTTCGTGAGCACGCGCACTCCCTCTCTTCGCGAACTCTCTCTCTCTCTCTTCGGCTTCAGTGGCGACGACGGCAAGCTTAGTGGTGGCGGCGGTGGCAAGACGCGATGAGCTTGGTGGTGGCGGCGGTGGCAAGACGCGATGGTTAAGACCCCCGATGAGGACGACGACGGTATTGGCTTCGCGGTGAGCTGATGTGGTCTCTCTCTCTCTTCGTGGTTCTTTCTCTTGCGGTTCTGGCTTTCCGACGGCACGGCAACGTGACGGCGACGGCGAACCCAGCAGCGCCGGCCCGTCTCATTCCTCCCTTTCCTTTCCTTCACCGTTTTTCCCTCTTTTCTCTTTAGGTTTCTCTCTTTCTTTCTTTTTTTTTTTTGTTGCTGTTGAGTGTTGTGTTTTTGAGAAGTGAGAGATTGAAATATTGCCAAAGATAGATTAGCATCAATTCTTTAAAATTCGTTACAAAACCAAATTAAATAGCTACTCTTCTAGCATTCATCATTAAAACTGCTGAAAAACTATCAGATAGCAGAAATTGTGAAAAAAGCTGCTAATTATCCGCCACCATCTTCCGATTTTGTAGTAGTAATTGTGTAGTTTGAAACTAAGTTTTTTTTTTTTTTTAATGTACACAATAATTCCTTAATTCTCCCTCTCTATCCATTTTGCATATAAGCTTCTAGGTCTGCTCTAACTTAGCATAGCCATTAGCTTCATATATGTATATATATATGGTCTTTTTCTTCTTTTCCATTTGGCATTTTCCATTCATCTTCTTATGGGAAAGGCAAAACCCAATTATTTACAAGTAGTTATTATGGGATATTATTAGTTGTTTTGTTTTCTTTTTTTGTAAATCACACTAGCAAAATTAGTTTTTTTTTTTTTTTATTGGTTCCAATTTGTTAATGTAGTAACATTTTTTTCCTACTTACTAGCTATAGTTATCAGATATCATTTATTGATTAATAAGATATTTATGATATTGAATATGTATGTAAGTTTGTGTGTTGGTGAGGATGCCTATAATATAGGATTTAAGAAAAGAAAATTTATAGACATTTTCCTTAAATTTTATTAGTTCATGGAAATTGATAAATACTTCAATATACATAATAAATTGAAATCATGAATGAAGCTAAGGGTAAGTATTTATCCTGATAACAACCAATTATATATAATTTTCCAGTTAGCTCAAATTTTATTGTTTGTTTGAAAATGAAACTATTGTGATTATATAAATTAACAAAGTATATACATCATCTTTAATTTTTATATATCTGTCATGAACTTAATTGGATGAAGAGGGATTTCAAATTTAGATAATCGGCTAATTATATTAGAGAGTGGCGTCAACCCACTTTCAAAGTATATAAGTAATTAATTATATTAAATACAAATAATATTATATGACCAATAAAATTTATCTTTTATAATCAATACTTATTAGTCAATTAAAATATTAGTATACTAAATTCTAAATTTTAAACTATTTATCTTAAATTCTAATAGTACAAAAATAAAGTGTTAGTCCAACATATTGACTAATATATATATACTAACAAAAATGAGTAGCCGCGTAACATTTCTCATTAAATAATTTACATGACCAGCTAGTTATAGATTCTTGATGCATGCCTTATTAATTATAAGGATCCTGAAATCAAATTATTTCATTTCAAAAATTTAAATTGGTAGAGAGAATTATTTTTAGTTTTGAAATGTAAATTGTATATATAGGCATATTTTCTTAAATTTTTGTTTTTCTATCTTATGCTTAAATGTCTTCTTTTAATGTAACAAATATCAAATTCTGGCTCAATTTTTTTAGCCATAAAATTATTTATATCAAAGTTATAATATAACATATTATTTTCAATTATTTAAATAAATGAATAAGTATAAAAAGACTAATTATTATTAGCTAATATTAATTAAATTTTTTATTATAAAATTATTTTTAACCTTATCTTTTTAATATATATAATTTAGAGTTTAAAATTAAAATTAAGTTTTAGAAATTAAAATTTAGAATTTATATTTTAAAGTTTTGTGTTTATAATTTAATATAACAAAAAAATTTTAAAAAAAATTGACTGATATTAGTTAAAAATTTAGTTTTTAATTAAACTCTAAATAAATTAAATACGTGCTTAATTTATTTAATTTAGAGTTTAATTAAACTCTCCCGTCTTATTAATACTAATGAGAATATTAAATCAGAGAACAAATATGAAATCTGAGCCAGAATGTACCGGCGATTGTAATAAATAGCACAGTTGAGAATTCAAATTTTTTTTTCCGGACAGGCGATCACCATAATAAATACATGGACAATGGTTTGGTAAGTGGTAACAAAACTATTATAACGATGCCGTATATTTTCATTTAAAAATATTATTGAATTAAATAAAAATACCAATAAAATAGAACGTGTACAACACCTTTTATTATATACCATGTGCTTTTCTCCTTCTTTATTTTTTCCATATTTAGCTTCAATGTTATAACATAGTTACTTGCTATATGAGACTTATATACATATATATATTTTAACAATTGAAATATCACTATATATATATATGTCATGTTCATGACTCTATTTTAACGCCAATATTTTTACTTATGTTATAATAAATTTGTATTCCCTTTATGACTTTATTCAAAATTTTAGAAATTAAAACAC